>NC_056748.1:284462211-284656349 GCF_019279795.1 Protopterus annectens | reverse complement strand
AAGTTACCTGAAGTTAAAGAATTTATTACCAAAGTAATTGTAACTGGCTACAAGACTCATCTATAACTGATGCTTGGTAACAAAACTCAAAACTCTGAAAATGTAGAATTCTTTATATTTACTCAAAATGAGCTTAAAACTTTAAGCTCTCAAAGCTTGTAAAAAGGACAAACACCCACAGAAAGTCTACATAGATTTTAATAACTTTATTTTAATTCCTTTCAGGCAATAAAATGCCCCCATCTATGACTCTGGCTACATATGGTCTTAAAAATGAAGAGACAGTCACAATACAGACTACTGAGAAATAATGGTCTTGCATTCAGACTGTAAGATAGTAACCAAACAAATACCAGGTAAGTTTGAGCACTTAAGAATACAATTTAATTGCACAACTTGAAATCTGTTGCAAGCAGGAGGATATCAGAAGCCATAATATTTCTGCACACTAGAAAATAAGTCATTTAAAAATATTTCTGTTGCTAATTTTGATGCAAGGAAGTCTACCAATATCTTTTGCATACTATTTTATTTATTATACTGTTAAACCAGGTCGTCACTGTATTTGATAATTCCCACAAAATTCATTATTAGCCTAAAGAATGCTCCAAAAAAACTAATACTGATACTAACTTCATCAATATTTTGAGAACGCTGAATCCAATGCTTTGATCGACATATTGAGAACGCTGAATCCAAGGCTTTGACCGACATTTCAACTTTCTCTTACAAATGTTTTACCATCTTAAAAAGATGTTATGTCTTACCATAACGTTCCATCTGTGTTGTAGATCTTTGTTCATTCATTACTATTAAGACTTCGGTTCAGTCCTCAGAACTGATACGGCCGTTTCAAAGCTCGCGCCAGCCAAAAACTCTCAGCTAAGACCTATCCATAATGCCTCTCTCCTAGTTACTCCAGATAGAGTTTGCCCGTCCCTATATAATAGACTTAGTAATAGAAAAATAGTAGAAGGCTCTGTCTGAGCAAATACCCTAACCAGGAGTTCCTAAAGTCCACCAGGAGTCCAGGCAGGGGGAAGGAGGGCAAGAAGTAATGAATGAACAAATATCTATAACACAGATGGAACGTTATGTTAAGACATAACTTCTTTATCTGATGTAAATCTTTGTTCATTAATTACCATTAGGACAGAGTCCCCAGCTACTAGAGTCCT
Source organism: Protopterus annectens (assembly GCF_019279795.1). NCBI lineage: Eukaryota > Metazoa > Chordata > Ceratodontiformes > Protopteridae > Protopterus > Protopterus annectens. The sequence continues at coordinate 284,655,171 of NC_056748.1, read as the reverse complement.
GGGTGGCCCTAAGGAAGGATATTCCTGAGCATCATAGAACCAAAAGATGCTAGTCCCCTGGAGGCCAAATCCAATTTGTAATGAGAGATAAAAGGTATGAGGTCTTGCCCAAGTGGCTGTTGCGCAGATATCATCCACTGAGGCTCTGGAATGAAATGCTACAGAAGTAGCCATAGATCTGGCAGAGTGCGCCTTTATTCTGGCAGGAAAAGAAGGATAGCTTATTCTGTTGGCAGATAAAGGTAATAACGTTTCTAAGCCAGGATAAAGTTACTTTGGAAACAGGTTTACCCAATCTGGGTCCTGCAAAGGCCACAAACAATTGAGCTGTTTTCCTGAAAGATTTAGTCCTGTCCAAACAACAACAAAGCTGTCGATGCACATCAAGGGTGTGCAAAAGTTACTCCCCTCTGTTAGAACGCGGAGGGAAGAAAACTAGCAGGTCAATAGATTGGTTAATGGAAAATCCAGAAATGACCTTTGGCTAGAAAGAAGGTTCAGTACAAAGGGACACCTTATCTGTGTGTAAGATAAAGTAAGATCTCTTGGCACTCAGGGCCTGCAGCTTATACTCTTCCCGCCGAGTTAAGTGCTACTAGATGTAAGGTTTTCCATGACAAATTTTAAATCACATGAATCAAAGGGCTCGAAAGGAAGACCTGTGTGAGATTGAAGCATCAAAGTCAAGTCCCAGGATTCTAAGGGAGGCTTGACCGGAGGTTTAACATGTAATACCCCTTTCAAAAATGTCTTGGATAGGTGGTGTGACATAACTGAAGAATTATCAAGTCCATTATGAAAATTGGTAATAGCTGCTAAATGTACAGTGATCGTTGATGCTGAGGCTACTGCATGTAAAAGAGTAGTCGGGTATTGTAACATCTGTTGAATAGGCAGAGAAAGGGTCCAAGTTCTGATCTTTGGCCCAAATAGAGAACCTAGTCCATTTACTAGAATAAACTTTCCTGGTAGAAGGTTTGTGTGAAGCCAGAAGAATTTCACAAACAGGAGATGGGATGTCAGGCAGCCCGGCAATCATTGGAAGTGGAGGAACCAAGCTGTGAGCTTGAGACTGTGAAGGTTCAGATGAATCAGTCAGTGGATGAGAACAGTCTTGAGAATGATCCAGGATCCACGGGCTATGAATCAGAGGAGGCCATAGAAACAGGAAGCAGACTTGACTGGGCCAGTAGGGGGCAATAAGGATCACTTTGCTTCTCAGCCTCTGAGCTTTCTGGAGAAATTTTGGAACGAGGGGAAATGGGGGAAAGGCACACAGAAGACCCAGGGGCCAACCGTGCATTAGAGCATCCCTCGGGGGTTCCTCCCTCGAGGGGATCAGGGCAAAGTAGCTTCTGCATTTGTAGTTTAGGGTGGAAGCAAACAGATCACAGCAAGGCTTGCCCCAGCGTTGGAAGATCTGATCCGCTGTTACAGGGTTGAGGGAACACTCAAGAGGCATCAGGATGCTCCTGCTCAGATTGTCCGCAATAAGGTTGGAACTCCCAGGAATGTGCTATAAGAAAGCGGTTGGAAGCTATTGCTCTGTGCCACATCCTCATGGCTTCCTGACACAGGGAGTAAGACCTGGTTCCGCCTTGCTTGTTGATATACCAGACGACTGACATGTTGTCTGACTGAATTGCAATGGTCCCAGAGGATAGGGATGCATGGAACACTTGCAACACTAAGAACTGGCCTCAGTTCCAGGACATTGATGTGCATATTGGCCTCCATAGGGGACCAGTTGCCTTGGACAGTCTTTCCCTGGAAATGCCCCCCCCAACAGGAAAGCGTCCATGGTTACTGTGGCCATGGAAGACAGAACTGTTGACACCAAAGACTAGTTTGTGGCTTCATCCACCATAGCAATTCTTCCTTGCAACGGTTTGTAAGACGTATCATGTGGTAGAGTTGGCGAGTTAGAAATGACCATTGTGCAGAAAGTAGCCACTGCAGGATTCTCATGTGCAGTCCTGCAAGTGGTAGTAATGTAATGGCAGCCGCCATGGAGCCTAAGAGTTGCAGCACAAGATGTGCTGGTACATAGGTCTGAGGAAGAAGGTCTTGGATTTGGTGTCTTATTTTCGAAAGCCTGTGAGGGGGAGAGAAGCTTGACAAGATGTTGTGTCGAAGACCGCTCCAATAAATTCCAGTGTCTTCGTTGGGGACATTTGAGATTTGTCCTTGTTGATTGTAATCCCCAAGCAAGGCCTTGAGTGTAAGGGAGGTTGCGGACTAGGAGATTCTTGGTCTAAGTGGTAAGGAGCCAATCATCTAGATACAGAAACACCTGGAATCCTTGTAGTTGAAGAGGAGCTACCACAACTGCCATACATTTGGCTGAACACTTGGGGAGCTGTCGACAGGCTGAATAGCAGTGCCCTGAACTGGTAGTGATCGACTCCCAGCCAGAAGCGGAGAAACCTCCAAGAGTGGTGATCCATCTTTATGTGGTAGTACGCGTCCTGGAGGTCTACAGAGCACATCTAGTTGTCCCTCCCTAGAAAGAGAAGAATGGACTGCACCGTGACCATCCGGAATTTTTGAGGTTTGATAAGTTTGTTCAGTAGGCTGATATCCAGGATTGGCCTCTAGTCCCTTGTCTTTTTTGGTACTAGAACCTAGAGTAAAACCCAGATCTTGTCTGGTTGGATGACTTTCTTAGCAGTTTTTCTATTTCTAAGGCTGCTAATTCCCTCCAATTGGCTGGTACATCAGGGAATTCGTTTGACACGTCTGGGAATTAAATATAATGGTATTTGGTAGCCTCTGGACATTATTCGCTGCACCCAAACATCAGTAGTAATAAGATACCAGGCTGGTAGGTGCAGAGGAAAGCAATCGGGCCACTGCACAGGATCGCTGGCAAGGTCTGCTGGAGAAAGAATCTCTAGCGCCCTGGTTATGCAGACTCCCTCTACACTGAAAGGGGCATCTTCCATACAAGTTGCCCCCTCTTCCCCAGTGGAGATTGTTCACCAAGATTGTCATGAAAAGATCCTTGGGATTTCTTGAACCACATTTTCCCCCCTTCTGGTTCCTGGAGTAGGACCTCTGGGGGTTGGAAAAGCATATGCCCACAGCAGACAAGGTCTTTCCTTCTTTCTCACTATATGCAAGTGTGTCTCGTACTTTGGGTCCAAAAAGTGCAGATTCGTCAACATGTGCGTAGACGAAGGAAGATTTAAAGGGGTCTGCGAAGTCACACAACCGCATCCAAGCATTACTTATGACAATGCCTGATGCGGCAGCTCAAGCTGCCCCCTAGGTGGTGTGAGATATCAAACGCATTGAAGAGTTAGAGATGGATTTAAGGGTAGCTAGCTGCTGCGAGGTGAGTGTGTCACGCACCTCATCAGGCAGTACTCCCACCAAAGAGGAAGACATTTCAGAAATTAGGTCTCTTTAGAGGAGAGTAAAGTGTCCCAGATAGTTCAGCAACCAAATGGCTAAGGTCGCTGAAGCACAGGTCCGCTTCCCTAGTCTGTCCATGGTTGGGGACTCCCTGTTTGGAGGCTATACAGTGGAACTCTTCTGCCAGTTTCCTCTTGGTGGCCGCCACCACAACCATAGAATCAACTGTTAACTGCTTGGACCAGTGGGGCTGGTCTTCAGGTGCAGATAAAATTTTGTCTGGCCTCTGGGGGACAGGTTCTACATTGTCTGGGGCCTTCCAGGCACGCTGCACAATGAGCTTAACAAGGTCATCTGCCGGTGGAGTCACTCAGGAAGTAGATGGCTGGGCATGGAAGGCCTGCAAGAACACAGATTCCTCAGAAGGGTTAGCGGACTTCCAGTCTCCCTGTTGCTTGATGACTTCGAGAATGTCTCTGAATGAGACGTTGTCTGGGGGAGACTGTGGGGACCCTTCCCCCTCATCATAGTGTCTTCGGTGAGATTCTTCCTCTTGCACCGTTTCTTCCGGGGTGGCTCCCCAATGTGATGATCTGATGAGGACTCCAGAGAAAGGGTTCCCTTCAAAGAGGGTTCTTGCAACTCCTATGCCCAGGGTCCCGAAATAGAGGTTTGGGAGATGTGCATGCTGGGGGGGGGGTCCGATACTGATGTCGATGGTGCTGACTGCGAGCTTGCAGAGTCAAGGACCATCTCTATCACCTGGACAGCAGGCCCACCCGAGGAGGGATGGGAGCCAGGACCCAGGGTCACACCCCACCCTTGAGCCCACCTCCAGGTGAGGAACTCAAAGAGGATTGGAAGCCGGAGCCATGGACACAAGATGGCACCAGCAAGAAAACAGGCACGGGGCTAGGTACAGATGGTCCAAGCACTGCTCCAAGAGCACATCGGCTCCACTGGAGCCGGTGTAGCAAGGGTGGTTGGTGCCGACAGGGGAAAAACTGCTGTCAGCAGAGACAGTATGCACCGGAATGGACATCGGTACCGAGATCTCCGGGATCTGGGTACAGACCGGAGGATAAACAGAGGAAGACGTAGTAAAACATTCAGAGCCAAGAGGGATGGAAGGTCTAGCTGGAATGGGCAATCCCCTAGCTGCCAGAAGCTGATCCATAACCCACACTAGATCTAATTCAGAGAAACTCCTAGTGGATCTAAAGTAGGCTGTTGGAGAATCAGGTCTTTGTAGAAAGGGGCTATACCTCTGCCTCAAAAAAGGATCGCAAGATGGAGACTATCTTGTCCTTGGCAGATATTTGAGTTTTGGAGCCGAAGAAACTGTTGGCACCATGGCCGGGGATGGTACCGAAGCAGGTACAGTCATAGGAACCACTGACAGCACCAAAGTTGGAACAGAAATAGGGGTGAATATCATGGACGGCACCGCGGGAGAAGATACAGAGCTTGGTGCCGAAGATGTCTGTGCAGAGGGTGCCAGCGAAGCACAGACCCGACTCTGTTCGGTAACTGATGGAGATGCAGGAACAGAGCGACTCCGTTTTTCCTTATGTATTTTGGTCTTTGGAGGGGGTGAGACCTCAGACCCAGATATAGCCTTCGAAAAAGGCGTCTTGATTAAACCTTTTAAAATAAGCTTATTTTTATGTTCTGCTAGTGTACAATTACTAAAACTAGCACAAATGTCAGTCAGCTTTAACATGATCCACGCACAAACAGTATACACAATGAGCATGTGTATCCGAGTTAAGCATCTTACACCCACACTTGTCACACTGTTTAAACCCAAACTTAGCTTTGTCTGATACAGTAAGACAACAAGGCTATCATATAGAAAAAACAAAATAAGGGAGAGAAAAAGGCGAGAGAATACCAATGATGGTATTTACAAAATATCACAAGTGGTAAGGAAGGGCCTGTCAAAGGCAGGAGAGAGGGACAGTACCAATAATGGTAGCAATTACCAAGGTAAAGGTTAGGGAATAGAATCAGGTTATAGGAGACAGTGAGAAAAGGCTAAATTGACAAAAAAATAAAAACTATCTTAAAACTGACTATTTTCTACTTGGCTTTGAGAGAGATGGCTAGCACGTCTGACTAGGAACGTGGCAAACAAGATCTGGAGTGACTAGGGGAGGGGCATTATGGGTAGGTCTTAGCTGAGAGTTTTTGGCTGGCATGGGCTTGGAAACGGCCGAATCAGTTCCCAGGACTGAACCGAAGTCCCAATAGTAATTAATGAACAAAGACTTACAACATCAAATCATCCTCTAAAAGTCCCCTCCCTTCAAAATATACTCCAACCCTATCATACCACCAGACCACTATGCTCCAGCAAAAAAATCAATTACAGGCAACTAAAACCAGGAACTCTGCTGGAGAATCTTTCTCCTCCTCCACAGCAAAATTATGGAATACCCTTCCTCACACTATAACACCTGTGTCATCAGGCACTAACTTCAAAGCTGCTCTAAAATCTCATCTAAAAAGACATGCCCCTGTAACAAACCTCTCTAACATCTCTACCCGAACCTCTCTAATCACTTTCTTCCACCCCTCTAACTACCTTGGATTGCAGCCAAATACACTGCTTGTAAACCTATATCTCAGCTGTAATCTTAGCCACTGTTACCCAAGGGTAATAGCTGCTAGCTCAGCTATTAAAATGCTTGCTAGTCTTTATGGCACCAATGACATAAGTGTTGTCCCATTTAACTAATTAATTTCATTTTGAACTGTTTACTACTATTGTTAAACAAAAAAAAAAATTCTAAGCTTGTTTCCTGCCTTTCCTGTAAGTCATCTAGTCCAGATGCAGATTTGCTGTATCCACGACTGTAAGCTTCTAAGTCCCCAGGCCTTTCTGTGTTGGAGGGAAGCATTCTAGCTTAATTTTGTTTCATAGAACTAGCCAGTTTTCTAGTTTCAACACTCAAATCTGTTTCTTTGAGCTCAGCACTTGTTCAAAACTCATTGTAAGCACTAAATAAGCTACAAAATTACTACAGCACTCAACTTTCCTCACTTGTCTAGAGGAAAACAGTTTTTAGTATTCAATAAATAAGCATCTATCCAGGCATGTCAAAGGGTCAGCTCCTGGTGTTTTCTCCTGTCTACCTGATGAATCTGGGCATCTTGGGGCAATGCAGCAATTGCCTCATGTACACAGACAACCCTCTCCTCTTACCACCCAACACTACAACCTATGAAGGATGCACTTGTATAGCCAAACTGGAAGAAATGCTCTCTTCACCAAAGACTGAACTAGACAGTCAAGAGGAGAAGGTAAACACTTGCACCACACCACACTCATCATAGTCCCTCAAAACCTACACCACCAAAACACACACACACACACAAAAAAAAAAAAAAAAAAAACATCTACATTCACGGAGGCTCTCAGAAAGAATCAACCCAAGCAACAGGGACCGCCAAAGCAGAAACGCAAGCAACCTTCACCCTCCAACACAACCCAATGACACATAGCCCACAAACTCAGTGTGCCACGCAACCACAGCCCATAAGGCACAACAATGTACCCAACACTCTAATCATAGGTGACTACCACATAATGCATGCACTTAGGTCACTCCACAACAAGTACAAATAGGAGTCTGTCATTGTTCATGTTGGTGTGAATGACCTGAGATATACCTCCCTGGACTACATGAAGAGACATGGAGGAGCTGTCCGATCTTGTAGCCCAGGCAGGTATGACCCTAGCCCTGAGCAGCATCCTGCCATCACCCAGAATACCACCACAGTACAAGGACAAAATGACTGACTTCAACAACTGGCTAAGCTTCTGGTGTCATTCTAAGGGGATCCAGTATCTGTCTGCCTGGGATGACATGATCGACAAACCACGATGCCTTGCCAGAAATGGCCTGCACCTGTCACCCTTGAGATTCTGGAGATACTGGCTAAGGCTCTTGCCACCCCTATAGGCAAGATTCAAATGACAAATTCACCACTGTAACAGCTACAAGCAAGGAAATTTTGAGGGTAATGCTACAAGTCTAAACCTCAAAATGCACTCACTCGAGGCAATCCTTAAAATGGGCTCCAGAGAGCACCCCTGCATTTACCAGGCAATAAGTCTTACCACAACTTTCGGCCACCTAACCTGGCCCAAAGCACTAAAGGCAGAGGTGTGTCCATATTCATTAAAGGATACCCACACCCCTCCAGGCTAGTTGCTCAGCATAATGCATCCGAGATTATCCAAGTGCAGCTAACTCTGGGCAAGACCGCTATCCAAATTGTAGCTTGCTACAGATCCTCCACCATGCCCCAGGATTCCCACTTTTCATTTCTTGATACACACTGGAAAATATTAGGGTACACCTAAATAATGGGCGATTTCAGCTACCCCACCATTAACTGGAAAAACTACTCCTGTACCAACTCGTGTGCTCAACGTTTTCTGGAATTCATAAAATTCCAACGTCTTGCATCAACTTATCCACACCCCCACCATGGGGCAGCAATATCCTAGCCCTGGTCATTACCAACATGGGCAACTGATGTTCCACACCAGGAGTCAATTCCTCGTTTGTCAGATCAGACCACAAGCAAATCACCCTAGACATCCACATCCCACCCCCCATTAGGGAAACCACCTTAAAAAATTTCTCCAAAGCCAACTTCACGCTTAAGACAGAAGTGGCAAACTTCACGACACCCATGCTGACGGACAATAGAGGTAAGACTGCTGAATCCTATACAACTGCACTTTATAAGCACTTACACAAGTGCATGGATCATGCAATCCCTAACAGAACCAAGATGCTATCCTCCAAAAAAGGAAGTGAATCTGGTGGTCCCCTGCCATAAACAAACTCTACAACAGAAGAAAGAAACTTTTTTTTTTTTTTTTTTTTTTTTTTTTGCAACAGAGTAAAATCCCATGATTGGAGAAACTCCATGGTCAGCCTCAGTAAGAAGCTGAGATCCCTCAAAATCCTCCAAAGCTAGTTACGAAAACAAAATCACCATTGATTCTAAAGACAACCACAAAGCATTCTATAGTTATGTCAAGAATCTCAATGGCAACACTCAGATCTGTTCTGAGTTACAGCACAATGGCACTAAACATACAGAACCAACTGATATTGCCAACATCCTGGCAGATAGGTTCAGTGCTAACTTTAACCCTCTCTCATCCCCTAAAGGGCCCATCTCTATACCGGAAGAATGACAAGTTCCTGTAATCACGGCTGCACAGGTAAAAAACTATATTCCAAAGCCAAGAACACAGCATCCATGGGACCGGACAACATCCCAAGCTGCATTCTACATGAACTACAGAATGAACTGGCACCCCACCTAAGTACATGTTCAATCATAGCCTCACCTCAGGCTTTCTGCCCAATGAATGGTGCACAGCAACAGTTATCCCAATCCACAAAGGGGGAGCCACCACAGACCCCAGGAACTACCACCCCATTAGCATGATGAGCCTGGTCTGCAAGGCTATGGAATATATCATCATGGAACTTCTAAACAATGACATTGGTAATCTCCAAACTCTGGACCCTACCCAGTTCGGATTTGTAAAAGGCAGATCATGTCTCTTAAACCTGATAGACTTATTTGAAGCGGTCACCAAAGCCATAGATGAGGGTAAGGTGGTTCACACAGCCTAACTAGATCTCGCCAAGGCTTTCAACACCACCCCCCCACTCTGGAATTATAGATAAACTCACTAAACTAGGTATAAATCCCTGTCACAAGATGGGTTGCCAAATGGCTCACTGACAGAACCCATACTGTGAAAGTAGCAGACTAAATCCAACTTCTGACCAGTGACAAGTGGAGTACCACAGGGTTCAGTCCTAGGTCTTCTCCGGTTTGGTATCTACTTCTCTGAAGTACAGGCTAACACAGAAGGTCTTTGGCTAACAAAGTTTGCAGAGGACTGCAAACTAGGAGCCATAAATCAAAACTCCTAACGATGTGGACATCCTACAAAAGGGCCTCACTGAGACAGATGCCTGGTGTCAAAGCCATGGCCTTAAGCTCAATGCCAGAAAATGCATAGTCATCCCTTTTGGTAAAAACTCTGTACCCATGAACTACCACATAGGCAGTAGGCTACTTAACACCGAAAGTGTGATAAGAGACCTTGGGGCACAGGTGGACAGTAGTCTCTCCTTTGATAATCACATTGCCACACTAGTCAGGAAATCCTTCTACGTGGCACACATCACAAACGGTTTCTCATCCAGGAAGAGAGAAATTGTTCCCCTCTACTCATCACTCATTAGACCCAGAGAGTACAACGCCCCTTTTGGTATGTACCTCACAAGACAAGACATCTACAACAACTGGAAAGGCCACAGAAATACCTCACAAAGAAGATTACCGGCCTCAAACAGATGCCCTATGCAGACAGTCTCAAAAAACTCCAGCTTTACTCGGTCGCATATCGCCTTCTCAGAGGCGATCTCTGCCGAACATACAAAGCTATGTCAAATCCAGAGCTGTTGGACATGCTCCACTTAAAGAAATCCCAAACCCTCAGAGCTACACGTTCTAGGGACCTAAACCTTGTCACCACAATAAACAGAACATGCTGGAGGGATACATTCCTGTCCCAGAGACTTCCCATACTCTGAAACAAACTACCTATCAAACAAAGCTCCACAGTAGGACTCCGAAAAAAATCTTAATGATTGAATGGGAGATAGGAAATTCACCCCAGGGATCACTTCTGTGGCTCTGCTTGACAAGGGCACAGGAAAATAATTTTCTTGGGTGGCAAAAGCCAGGGTACCGTTTTGGCTAGGCTTATATAGGCCCTAGGACCAATAGCCTAGTACCCACCTATGAACCTATACTTCTTTTAACTTGTAATCAATTGTTTTTATTGTGGAGCTTTTCTCCATGGGCCTCCGCTGAAAAAGGACCTGTGTGCAGTCAGATTTTCCCGGTCAACAAATGTAAATAAATAAATCATTAATAATATAAATAAACATCAGATGTATATATATACTGGCACTTTTTTTTTTATAACAATGTGATAGTCTTGACTACCTACTGGCTTCAAGGTTTTGAACTGCAATCTTCCAAGTTTTTATGGCATAAAGGAGCTCCAAGGATCTCTTAGCATATAATAAAACCTACTGCATAGAAGGGCGTTCTTTTCCCCAAACACAGGATTGTATTTCTTTTTATACTACACTATATTACATAAAGATATTTCCTACGTATTTTACATGCAATTATCAGTTCTACAGACAAACATTTACTTTTTTCAAACCACTACAAAATCATTCAAACAAGCTGTCTTAGAAAATCCCTAGTTTTACCTATATTCATTATTATTTTAATAAGCTCAAGAAAAACATTTACTACATTGTGTAATCTCTGTTCAGACAAATACATCATTTGGTTACACTAACCCTATAAATCACATATCCATTACCTGAACTTACAGTACTCCAGTTTGCAAGCTAATTCAAGTAATACTCATTCAGGAAAAGGATACTAAGCATTCAAAGCATCGTGCCAGCATCCCAACAACCATTCAAATCATACAGCAATTTAACTTGCGTATTTATTTAGAAATGCAATTTACAGAAAGTGCAATTCTAAAAGTACTATTTTTAGTTGGGCAGGCACCCACCTGAGCTCCACTAAATAATTACAGCAATTGTTAAAGATGGCATCAACTTTCCTCTTCCCCAAACTAAGACACCATTTTTGAAGATACAGCTAGCTCATGCTGTTTCTGGGGTATGTTTACCTGGTACATGCCCACATGCATGTCATAATCATGCAAATGCACATGGTCTAGTAAGAAGTATGCTTCCAACCCAATTAGTCATACTTGGGTCTACCACCAGACCATACCTCTCAATCTCTTAGCTTAATGTTGTGTCTTTCGGCTTTTCCCGGTTAGGGGTTACCACAGTGGAACTCCAGTCCGCTAATGACTGGCAGTAGATTTTTACGTGCCGAGTTGCCAGCTCTGACGCACAACCTTCAACGAAGGTATGCCCATTCACGCATGTCTCCACACAGAAGATGCTCTAGCTGAGAATTGAACAGGACAACGTCTTACTGTGAGGCGACAACGCTACCGCAGCACCACCACCGCAGTACTCAATCTCTTAGCTTAATAATTCTGGACAAAGCCAACAATAATGGGGGACAAAGAACCAAATCAGGAAGAGATTTTAATATTGCTCTTATGAGGTTAGAAAGTCAATACCGCAACAGGTTTTGCATTGGCATGCATCTTCTAAATGGCAAGTCTGAAAATCGAATATTTCTCATTTAGCAATTTCAGTCCTTAATGACTTGCTAGAAAGTAGACCAAACATATAAGAAAACTCTGAATATTCTACAAAATTCAGACAAGAGCCAAGAGGTCCAGACCTCTCAACGGTACCTGTTTTGGAGATGCACACATTTCAGGTTCTATTTACTCTTCACACCACATACCTGTTTTAAGACGGATATTCTTGGTCTGAATGAAGAAATCAAATCTGAAACCATTTTCTAACCCCTACAAATCAGACAAGATTTTGAAGCCTGTTAGTGCACAAGAAAACAGACAACACAAACATACTGTGGGCACCAACAGTTTTAAAGAAGGGGCCCACATTACCACATTTCCTTTTCATTTCTAGAACACATGATATTTTGAAAATGATTGTTAAAGCTACAGTGAAAAACCTGTAGACTTTAATAAAGGCCACTGAAAGAAATCAGTTTATATTTTTTGCATCACTTTAGTCACTCAGTTTTTTTTAACTTATTTCTGATTAGTATCAGACAATCCTACTGGAAAGAGGAGGAGTTGTGAGTTATTTAGTAAAGTGTACGCTAATTAGACGGTCAAAATAAAAAAAAGCTATATATTTTGACTGGATGTACCAACCATACCTCTCAACTGTTGTGATTTAAGCACAGTGCTATGCCTTTGGTCCTATGATTTAGCTTTGCTCCTCCTAGATATAGGACATTCCTCATAAAAATTCAGACATTAGGATAACTTAACTTTTCATTATTATTATTAAAATACTTCTTACCGACATTGGCTTTGTGGCTCTGTCCCTCTCGCAAAAACAGAAAATATGCAGAGCTTCTCATTGGCAAGGGCCACACTGACAAAGACACGACAGAACCACAGAGGGACAGAGTGGGATGCACTGTACTACAAGCAGCTTTAAACACACACACTCTCTCATCTCCCTACATAGTTTCCCCACACACAGCGTAGTGGTTCTGAGGCATTCTCTTAGAAGACGTTTCACTAAAATACTGCAAAATCTGAAGCAGACAGAGTTTTGGTGTTTGACATAGAATCTAGTAAAGGTTACAAGGTAGTTATAGAGTACTGCAGGACACAGCAGAACTTGTATGTTAAACAGCTGATGAAGTTTAAGAATCTGGCTGCCACCACAAATGAGAATTCCAGCAGTCTTTACAGTTGCTTGGACGAATGATCCTGGTAGGCCTTAAAGTGATTTGGGGGAAGGGGGTGAAGAAGCATTTGGGTTGTGAAAAGTGACAGGTTTAGCACCTCTGCCTTGCAGAGATAGCGAACGACTTAAGAGCATGCCAAGAGAGAGGGGTGATATTGTGGTGGATGTGTGATGAAGGCCTTAACGTGGGAAAATAATGTATTTAAAGATTTTGCTGTAACCTTGTCACTTGTAAAACTGTTACATCTTTCCAGTTTTACTGTTTCCATCTTTTCAGGTAAACAAAAAACAAGAGAGAAGAGTCCCACACATCCCAGCTGCAAACATAACAGTATTATGTATATACTTCCGACTTGTAAATTTGCGATTTCTGTTCTGTTAGTTACTTTGTATGCTATAACAGTTTTGCATTTTGTATTCCCTTGCACTTCAAGGCTATTTCATACTGTGCTGTCCCAGTTTCTGTCTTTGAAAGCAGGAAGTACTTACAGTGCACTTAGGATTCTGTTGGCGTTTACCCTCTAAGTAAATTACCCAATGTAGTCCTTAAAAATTAACAGTGAATTGGAAAAATAAATAACTACATTATTAAAAAGACAGCTCAGTTCATTTAGTCTCTTTTCCAGGTTTCTTGTACGAACTACATACTGTAACAAAAAAAAGAAAAATACTGCTTTTTACCCCCCCTCCCCACATACAAACAGGTAATCAGAATGTTTCTGTCTTGCACATGTGAGCTTCTCGTCTGCAAGTGACACCCACAAAGACATGACAGAACCACAGAGGGACAGAGTGGGATGCACTGTACTAGAGTGCCCTTAAGCACACATTTGCATCTTCCTACATCGTTTCCTACACAGACACACATAGCAATACAAGTTCATTTCTAATCAGGGGCACTTTTAAAAAGATTATTCACTTCATAAAATGGCAGAATATGTGAATTAATATGTTTGTGTCTTTCGGCTTTTCCCGGTTAGGGGTCCACAGCGGAACTCCGGTACACTAATGATTGGTAGTCGATTTTTACGGAATGTGAATTAATATAAATTTTCTAAAACAAAAGAAAGCTCCTCTGTGCTTTTGTCACATTCTTCTCGAGGCAGCAGAAAAACCACTAAGCTTCTCATCTGCGTTTTTTTCCCCACTGTCTACCTAATTGCCTACTTACTATGTTTATCGAGGATTGTGACGGGACCACAGAGGGACACAGAAAACTAAAAGGGAATAAAATACAAAAAAATTTTAAAATAAAGAATGCTTTTTATTCAGACGCTCTAAAAAAGTAAAAAAAAATAAATAAATAAATGAATGAATAAAAAACTTTACAAAAGAAACACAGACAAGCTAATTTCAGAAAATTAATTTGAGGTTGGTTTTGCTAATTCCGCCTACTTATTATGTGACCTCAATAACAAAATGCTTTTCTAAAATTAGTTTTTTTTTTTTTTGCAAAGTTTTTACTTTTCTTTTTATTGAGACGCAAAGTTTGCAGAAAAAAAAGTAATCTGAATAAAAAGCAATCTTTATTTTTTTTTACACTTGTGTTTAATAAGTAAACTAAGGTTAGACAAAGACTGTTAATAACTATAAAGGCTACAGCACAGGTACTAGGCTATCGGCCCTAGGGCCCATACAAGCCTAGCCAAAAAATGTACCCTGGCTTTCGCCACGAGCAGAGCCACAGCAGTGATCCCTGGGGTGAATTTCCCATCCAATCAAGATTTTTCTTGAAGAGTGCTAATGAGGAGCTCTGTTTGACACAGATAGGTAGTCTGTTCCAGAGTATGGTAAGTCCCTGGGACAGGACTCTATCCCTCCAGCATGTTCTGTTTATTGTGGTGACAAGGTTTAGGTCCCTAGAGCGTGTAGCTCGGAGGGATTGGGATTTCTTTAAGTGGAGCATGTCCAACAGCTCTGGGTTTGACATAGCTTTGTATGTTAGGCAGGGATCGCCCCTGAGTAGGCGATATGAAGTGGAGTAAAGCTGTAGTTTTTTGAGACGGTCTGCATAGGGCATCTGTTTGTGGCCAGTAATGTGCAACATTTAAACCCTTTATCGCAAAACAGAATTTTCCTGACTCTCAGGATTTTCTTAAGATCACTGTGGAATGATTTTTAATGCTTGGAGGTCGAGTCGCATGTTACCTACTTACCAGAAACCTTTGTATCTATTTTTAGCACGTGCATTTCGAAGTAAGCTTATTACTACCCGTCATTCTTTTTCGCTAGACAGATTTGATACGTGGACAGCCGTCTGCTGTAAAACACAAGAATAACGGCAAATACCCTGCTATTTTTTTCTAAACTCCACAAAGTAACACAGAAAACCATGCAAGGCGTAGAAACAACTTAAATTTGCCATCCGCGACTCCTGTCAAGTAGTTTTCTTTAAAGAACGATGGTCGGGGCTCCGCCTGTGACACGTTATGCTTCAGTAACAAAACTTCCGCTCTGTACAAAACAGCATTAAGATACAGGATATGTTAAATTTTATTACAAAAATTCACATATAAAAGACGACACAGTTAGTATTATTTTACAAAGCAGAAAAACTAAACTATTCAGATGCTCGCCGCGCGAAAGCACACACCTAACAAGCGAACTGGTGTTATAAACATTTATTGCATTTATCTAAATAACTACGCAATCACCTTCGTGTTAGAAAAGGACCGATTTATGGGCTAGTACTTTTATACAGAGAAAAAAAAAGATGTGCAGTAAACTGCTTCGTTTAAAAAAACTTATAATTTAGCAAATCCTACCTTCCCCGACTACTATGTTATATCACCAAACATTTATCAACTTCTAAAGACATCTCCCCCACATTATCAAAGCTGATCATGTATTTAAACTACTCAAAATCCACTTCGTTACTGCACTTCCTGGTTGCTTAAATGCTTACTCCACCCCTCCCTTTTCTGTAATTCAATTGGTGTTGGGCTTACCTCTGTTGTTCCTTATTTGTCAAAGTTCGGGCTCATCTCGAGCTTCCTCTTGGTGAGTTACTCTGTCTTTCATATCGTCTACTAATATCCGGCAAGAGTATCGTTGCCTACGTTACCACGTCAGTAAGTTTACAGTGCTGGAGCCGGTTGATAGTGCTTCATTCACTGTTAACTATTAATTTGTGGAAAGAGAGTTCTTTGTTTTTTTTTTGATCCAGCAGTGTTATGTAAATTAAGATGATCCCGTTGGTTTCGAGTTAATGTCGTTACAGGATTGCCTGTGAACATTTCAAAACTGTGAACATTTTGTTGGCATTACCTTGTACAGCAGGCCGCCATTTTGGATTTGGCGTAATAGCTACTGACAGGTTTGTCATGATTTCCCATGTACCTGAGTTTGATTGTTACTGCTGACTTTGTAACGCTGTATAACAAAATATGTGGTATCTATGGACCCAGAAAAAAACTTGTTCATGAGTTGTCCTTTTCCCCAACCTATCACCACAAGAGCCTAGCTTAAATTGTCCAGGCCCTTCTTAACATGTTTGCTTATATGGGGGAGTTTATCTCTAGGAACTTTCTGTGTTGCTGTTAACTTTGAGGTACATTTATCTTTATAAAGTCTGCATAATTTTGTTTGATTTTTGGCTCTTCATAGCTGGTAGAATGCGAATGTAGTTTATGAGCTAGTACCTCTGGTTTGCTATAATGGTTAATGTTTTCACTTTCTAAATGTAAAGCATAGGAACTGAGCCTGTCTTCAGGCTATTATCTAGGCTTAAAATGGCCCTTAAGAGCTGTGAGCCAAGTATTTGCATATGAACGTATTTTGTGGTGTGGAAGTAGTATGTAATTTGAGGTTTGTTTCTATTTGATAAATGGGTTTTCTTAATTGTCTTTTTAAGAACATATTTGCAATGTTAGATTAAAGCTTTTATAAGTTTTTAAATTGATTATTGTGCTTCCTTTTGCAAGCCATTTTTGCTAAAGCATACACTTTTTTTTACAGGTACGTGCAGGGAGACCCAATGTTGTGTATTTATGTTAGTAGGTAAAATTTGGCCAGGTCATGGGGAGCTTTCCTTACCCTTTTTGATAGGTACTGTGGGATCTTTTACATCCACCTGAGCCATCACCAACTTAAGCAGATTGGACTTCATCTTAAGGATTGTGTACATTTGGCTCCTGATTTTTTTTTTCTCTCTTGATACCCTGTCTTGTATATGTTAGGATTTCAGTAAATGGTGTCCAGTGCATGCTAGCAGTCATTTGTGGTGTTAATTAAATTTCTGTCAACATTCCTGATCTCCTTGCCTGAATGTGTGCAATTTGCATAAGGACATTTTGTCTGAATGGTAATATGTGATATTCAGAGTTATGTCTTCACGATTAATTTGTGTGCATACTGTACAGCATGTTCTTGTCCTGCTTGTTCTATAGTTGTACCAAAAATGAAAAGTGTATTGCGTGCTGTTGAGCATTGGTGCATATTTCCTTGGTTTGCAAACACTGTAACACTTTTTTGTGCCTCGTGAAACAATGAAAGAAGTGAGAACTGTTTCATTTTCAGTGGCTTCACCATGGGAAATTTGCTGTTTTTTTAATTATTGTTTTGCATGGTTGTAAATAAGAATTGACAGTAGATCTTGAGGGGTGGGTCTCTCTACTGTGTCTTTCTTTTGGAGGCTACTGTATTGCCAGGCATTCTGGATGAGCTTGATTAGTTATTTTCTGAGCACTTTCCAGAAAGCATACTTTCAGTTCTTGGATGTATGTGATTGCCTGCATACAATTCAAGGTCATAATCTCCATGCTTAAAGATATGTTTACTCCTTATCAAACAACTAGTTTTATGGATCTGGGGTAAAAGCTAAAAAATTCTCTCTACTATATAGAGGCAAGATTTGGAAAGATATGCACATTTTTAGGACTATAAGGTGATATTACTGGATAGTAGCAACGGACTGCAAGTACAAAATAAACATGTTCAGTGGGAGACCCTGAAAAACAAACTTTTTTGCAAAAAAATATTTGCAATTCAAGACCCTGAAAAACAACATTTTTGCAATAAAATAATTTGTAATTCCCCTGCTTTTTGGTCAGAAGCAACAATTTTGGTGTTTGGAATAAGGCTTGCAGTTCCTATAAATAGCTTTTTGCTTTTGAAATTTTCTGAATGGTTAGATAGGTAGAATGTGTGTATTGCATTTTGTCTGTGATTCCTGTCTTGGTGTAATGGAGTTTTTTTTTTTTTTTTTTTAATTACAGTGTGAAAGCAGTTAGAAGTGCTGTAAAATAAAGTAATTTGGAAGTTTGTGTTTTTTGCATGTGTCCATTTATACATCACACTAAAATGAATTCTCCCATTTCATCGGAAGATGGTTGAGATTTGTTGGCTTGCTTGAAAAAGGGTCAATAATAAATAATTTTGGTACCAATAATTTATACTATTTAAATACTAATTTATTTAATATATAATTTATTGTAAAGGTCGATCTCTTTAACAGTGATTTTATTTATTTATTTTTTTTTACACATTGATGTCAACAAGATTTTAGATGGGTCCATTATGACAAAGGTTTATAGGAAACCTTTTTTCCAAAAAAATGTTGTTATGGGATAGTTGCCACCAGCTGCCAACCCAAACATATCAGGACCTGCCTGTGTCAGTTTTATAAAGTTCAAAAGAATATGTAATCTGATTCAGGAATGTAAGAGACAGTCATTGGATCTTATGAATTTGTTTACATGTAGGGGCTATAATGAAAAGTATGTTCAGGAAACAAAGCAGTCCACTAAGGAAGTAAGCAGGAGGGACCTTTTGAAGTACAGGAAATCTAATGGTACTTGTAACTTTTATACTTGAACAAAAATTGAGATCTATTTTGCATTATAGTTCAAATACAGTTAAAATCCAGGAGGCCACAAATTGCATTGGCCAATAATTCTTATTATACAGTGTAATTGTGTCATTTACTTGAGAGATGGATATCATAGAGGAAAAAACAATTTGGTGGGTATTTTGGCAAATTGAAAAAACTGGGTGATAAGCAGAGGGCTGACCTTTGAAGGTCCTGCAAGGATATTCCATCCTGTGATGGCTCCCCTCAATGCAAAGACATTTTTGAGTGCATTGAATTTATTACCATTATGAAGAATTGCATTTTTTTTTTTTTAAGATTAGACATTTTATTTCTTTAACCCTACTTAGATGATGTGTGTGGTTGTAGCTTTTTTTTTACATAGACCAAACTGCTTGGAAAATTTAAACAATTTTAGGTGGAAACTGGCGCACGCTGCCTTATTTAAGAGTTTGAAAGAACTCCAGGGGAGTATTTTTTTTTTTTTTTTTTTTTTTTTTTTAATTTTTATTATGATTATTACAGTGATATGGTGATCCATGATTAATGGAGAGATGCATGATTTATTAGAAAAAAGCAGAATGTGGTTGGATTTTTAAGACTGCATTATTTAAACCAGTGCTAAATGATCATTTAAAAAAATAATAAATGTTTGCAAGTGAATATAAAATAGTTGTGATTTATGTTCAAATTAGGGCATATACTAAGTTTTTTGCATTGGTGACTGGTTTATTATTTGGATAAATTTAGGGATGTCTTTATCTTTTTGATATTACACTCCGAAGAAGCTTACATTTTAAGGAAAAATGGTTTGTCCTTTTTTCCCTTTAAGATTTGCTAAACTGTGCATTCTTTCTCCGTTGGTAACTGTGCTGTGTACACCCCCTGCATTCCCTGATATGGAGGGTAGTGTCTGATTTGCTGTGTGTGCGTCTACATATATATAAAATGTGTATTCCTATGGTCAAAAATTTTCTCCACTTCCTCACTGGTTTTAATCTTTTTAAATTGTAACAACAACTTCCACCATTTTCTACATGGGGTTCAGGTGTCAAACCAACTGTCACCTCCACTCTTTTTTTCTAGATCCAATGCTGTTCTCTGACATGACTGTCTCATATCTTCTTTCACACAATCCATCCATCTCTTTGCTGGACGCTCTAATTTCCTCTTGCCTACTTCTGTCTGTCCCAAATCATCTTCACCAGATTGTTTTCATCTTTCTAGCACATGTGCTCAAACCACTACAGTCTGTTTTCTTTCGCCTTCTCTGCAATTGGAGCTACTTGGTCTTCTGCACCAATTGTCCTTGTTTCTTCTTCTGGCCCACGGCGTGCTTGAGATGGGTATTATGCTGCACTTCATGTCCATCACCTCTAACTTCCTCAGCTGCTCTGCCTTCACTGCCCATGTTTTGTAGCATACAGTAGTACTGGTTGCAGTACTGTTTTGTGCATCATACTTTTCAACTTCTTTGACATTCTTCTGTCACATATATTCCCCCTGACAGTCTGTGCCAGTTAGCTGCTTCTGACTTTGACTGCCTCATTCAGACTTCTTGTCCTCAAGCACTCCTTCCAGATAGTCAATGCTGTTAACCTTTTGCAGTATTTCCCTTCTGTCTGAATTCTCATCTTCTTGGGATCCCCCCCCCCCACACACACACCATTTGCTGTCCTTTATAATTGTTTTGTTGTTTTGTCTATACTCTTTCACCCTGTGTGTCTTCAGCCTTGCTTTCTAAATTCCTCTATCATTTTCTGAAGTTCTTGGTTATTGTCTGCCTGTAATGCAACATCTTCTGCATGCAGCAGCTTTGTTCATCTGTCTCCTCTGTTCTGTATGCTAATGTAGGCCATCAGCAATATGAACACCAGTGGGCTTTGAGCTGAATCATCATATACACCCACTCGCACTCGAAACCCTTGTGTGAATCGAAACATTGTCTGCACTTGTGTCATTGGGTTCTTGTACATAGCTCACTCTAATGCTTCAATGTTCCTGAGACTTCGAGCCATCGCAGGGCTACCCAACTGTGTACTTCTCTTTTTTTTTTTTTTTTTTTCTACCAACTTATTCCTATTCTCCCTAAAGGTTTGCTTCCAAAATCCTAATCTCATTGCATCTATTGGACTTCTGTTTCACTCTCTAATGATATTTTTTCCAGTTTGATGTATATTTCTTTGCATATTTTGTGCATGTATATTTCAGCTGTGTAGCTTTAAAGTATCTCTTCAAATTAGGTATTCCTAAACCACCCTGTAATACAGTAGTAACTGACTTATCCCATTTTGTTCTTGCTCTCTACTCTTTCCAAATTTCTTCAACTCCATTAATCATCATCCATGATTTGCCCATCACTGATTAAAAGTATGAATGGCCTAGGTATAGGACTAAAAAACAATTTCACTGTCCATCCATAGCACTTAGTTTCCAGTACCTTACTTTGTAATAGTCTACTACTTGTTTTTTGCCGACATGTCTTTAGCTACTCCAACAGAATCCTTTAGTCCATTTGTCTAGTGGATATTGAACTAATTCATATGTAAGCAAATAATGTATTAGTAAGGCCTTTGTTTTTAATTTCATATCCAAACATACTTAAATCCTGAACATGATGTTATGATGCCATAGGACCGTTTCAAGTGTTAACATATCAGCAGCCGCAGATTGTTAGTTTTTCTTGACTGTCACACCAGTTGTATCCCTGTGTTTGTAAATCCTTTATTTATCTGTGTTGAAGCTCCAAGTACATGGCAAATAGGAGAGGAGGAAGGGTCCTAACCTTCTTTCAGTAATAACTACCACTGCTTTCCAGATTTTCAACAACACTTTCCTCCTAACTTCTAAATTTCTTCAGGAATTCTAGCTGTCTTTCTATAGATTTCCGTATTGCTTAATTGTATGTGAGTTTTTATTTTTGTCTTTATCCTGCCTCTTAATTGTTGAGGTTTCCCATTTTACCAAGCTTTTCCATATTTAAATATTTTGAAACTGGTGACAAAATGTGGAGGAGTCTCAATTTATATTAGCAACGAACATAGCTCTACATTGGTTAAGCAGGATGATGCCTTGGAATTTATCCACATGCAAATCACCTTAGACAAAATCTTCCATCATGTACTAGCAAGCTGTAGGTTGCCCTCTGTGTCCTTAGAATCCAATAGCTCACACCTACACCTACTGGAGACACTCACCATTTAACCAAATACCTTATTCATGAGAGACTTTTGACTATCCCTGTATAGACTGGGGAAACGTACTCTGCCTCCTACTTGCAGGCACAGTGATTCCTGGATTTTATTAACACAAGTTCCCATGACCTAATAGTGCTCTTACCCACCAGATGTTCAACCATACTGGACCTGGTACTCTCCAGTATTTGAGAGCACTGCAACCTGTGCGACATCCATACTGGTGGGATTGGACCACAAAAAGGTCTCCTTCGACATAAAAATCAGTTCTGTAGTTCAGCAAACCCTGTAACAGTTAGGAACTGTTCCAAAAGAAAGTATACACTATTAAGCAACAGCCTGTTAAAATTCAGTGCACCTCCCAACCCTGAGTTCACAGAAACCTATGGTTAATTATTCAGAGAGACCCCTACAACCTAAATGGTTGTATAGAATCTGCTGTACCTATAAGACGTAAGCTCTTAAAAACAAACCACACTGATGGAACACTACTGTTAAAGTATATAACAAAAGGGCAAAATTTCACGACTAAAGTTAGGAAGATAGGACCTCTCTAATTTAATTAAACTAAACATGAAACCAAGAGAACTAATACAATCCAGCAAGGTCAGTTATGAGGCCAAAATGTCCTTATAGACTAAAGATAACCACAAGACCTTCTGTAGCTATGTCAGAAATCTCAAAGGCAGCACACATCAGTGTGAAGATCTGGTAGTCAGCGGTGTTACCTTCACTGAGCAGAATGATGTAGCAAATTTGATGGCTGACATTCAGCTCCCCTTCCCCTGCCTCCCTCCATGAAATACCTACTAGCATACCCACCGCACTATTAACAAGGAGCAGATCCTGATGGAGCTTGCTAAAGTCAAAAACATAGCTATGCAACGGTTATCTCACTTGGAACATCAACTGACCCTGGAAGCTACAGCCCTAGTAGTCTGACTAGTATGCAAAGCCATGGAATGAGTTGTTTTAGAAATGATTATTAAAGACAAGTCTTTAAGCACTGGACCCATTTTAGTTTGGCCTTGTCAAGGGAAGGTCATGCCTAGTAAAACTGATGGCTGTCTTTGAGAAGGTCATCAAGGCAATGGATGAGGGGAAGACTGTGCATACTGCCTACCTGGACTTGGCTAAGGAATTTGATACAGTACCCCATTCGGGTATAGTTGACACTCGCCAAACTGGACATAACCCCCTACAGAACTTACTGGCTTACAGACAAGCTACAGGAAGTTAGGATTGGTGAGACCAGTCAGCCACAGGGTACCTCAGGGCTCCATGCTGGGACAGCTCCTGTTTGGCATCTACTTCTCGGAGGTAAAAGCTTATGTCAGGTCTTTGGCTGACCAAGTTTGCAGATGACTGCAAATTGGGATTTGTCGTGGACTTAACCTTGATGCAGACATCTTACAAGAGAGTCTAACACAACTGACACAATTGACTGGTGCAAAAGTCACAGATTAAAACTCAATGCCAAGAAATGCATTATAGTTCCTTTTGGGAAAACTGCCACGTAGGCTAAATGCTCCATTGACAACACACCTTAAGTGTTGACCCAGTAGTCAAGGATCTAGGAACATATGTAGACAGTAAACTGGCCTTTCCCAACATGTGACCAAGGTAGTAAGAAAAGCAGTCCATGTCACCCAACTTATAAGTAAGGGTATGGCACCCAGGTCCAAGGATGTCATAGTACCACTTTATTTGGTCGTTATCAGATGAGTCATTGAATATAATGCCCTCTTTGGCATATACCTGACCAGACATATGCAACAGTTGGAAGGTCTGCAAAGGTTCCTTACCAGGAGAATCCAGTGTATAAACACACTTTTGTGTATAGATTGCCTTAAAGCCTTCTCTCTGTAGTTTTTCTTGTAGGTTACGGAGAACTGATATATGCTTGGCATGCAAGCCATCCTTGGATGCAACTCTGATACTGTCTTTTGTGGATATGTAAAAGGATCATCAGAAGCACTAGTTCTGGGGATTTGAATTTTGCTTGTGATCTAAATAAGACATGTTGGAGAGAGATGTTTTAGAGGATTCCCCTACTCTGGAACAGGCCCTGCATCCATTTGATGCAGAGTCTACCTAATCCCTATATAAGTGTAGCCTTGATCAGTGGATGGGAAATAGGAAATTCACCATGGGTCTGGCCTCCATGTGTCTGATTTTGGCCATTACTGTCTTTCTCTAATATCCCCCTTCCCCATAAACTTTAGAAACTTCCTAACATATATCCTCCTCTTAATGTATACCAATGATATGTAGGGCCACAATTTGGATTTCACGACTAGCTTGTAATGGTCCTGGTGGTTGTTATCCTAGCGTGTACCTGTGAACCCATGAGTTGTGTCCTTTCTTGATTTTCCCTACTACTTATGTACTCTTTGTAACTTTTTGTATAAAATTGCTAAAATAATTTCTCCTTTTAGGATTCCTAGTTGGTCTACTTGACCTAGGGTCCCTGAACTTTACTGCAGCTCTTCCCACTTTTTGTTACCCAAGTTTTTGATCTAGAAGGATTTCTGTATTTTGGGATTGTTAGAATTGTTTAACTACTGATTTTCTGTTGTACTTATTTTTCTCTTAGCACTCTGCATTTATTCATGTCTTGATCCATAAGCCTCTTCTCCTCTTAGCATTATTTTATTTTTTGCTAGTCCTAAATAATTTTCTTGTGTCACTTCTTTTTCCCTTGTTTCCATTTTATGTTTTTGAAGTCAGTCCTTTTATCAAACATAGTAGCTAGGCCTTCTGGAAACATTTCTGTCTGTGCTTGTAAATCTTGAGTTTTACCTGTTGGTTATTCAAGTTCATCCTTTTAAGTAAATATGATGGGGAAACGTCATTGCCAGAGTTCTTGTCTGTTTATCTTGGATCCTGTCAATGCATGGTCTGAAAGCATTATTAGAGAGGTCTCAATCTTTTTTAACCAAATGTATATGCTGCTTGTGGTAGTGTCTGTCCTGCCTAACTAGTTGTTAAATACTAGAGAATAATATGTAGGTTTCTTCTGAACTACTGCTACTGATATAATCTCTTCCATACCATATTCTTTTCTATACTTCCTTATCTAGCATCTCTAGGTACACTTTCCCTTTGAGGATCCCCAACACACCCTCATTGCCGTACACTAAACTCCAGTCACCACATATAAATAAAAGACCTGCAGAAAACTAATTTCACCCAAAATTTTAAGCTCTTTAACTACAGTCTTAAGGTGATTATAAATCCATGCCAAGATAAACCTGTTTCCCTGTCAGTTTCTTCCCACTGCCACAAACTTTTATTGTCTTTTTTTTTTTTTTTTTTTTCCATTGTCTGTCATAGCTGGAAACCACCTTCCTGTCAATATATTAACATGCTTTTCCTTTGTCCCTTCTGTTCTGCTAAATGTCCACTCCTATAATCCACATTTTTTTCTTTTAATCAAACTCCTCTTAATTTCTATCCAGATTAGTTTCCTACAACCTGGCTATTTGCACCGTATGCTTCCTAGGCGAAGGAAACCTGAATAGTTGTACTCCATAAACTTTGTGAAGCATGGGAGAGACTGAATCCTCTATAGAGAGTAGATTGCAGAGGGAGGTAATAATTCTCCCAGCATATCAGCAGATGAGACAATGGTGTGTCAAATGTAAGAATGAAGGAGTTTTGTACTTAAGTAATTAAGGACACATTTTTGGAGTTGACTGGCAGAAACAGTTTAACCCATCACAAATGCAGAAACCATGTCTGGTGAGTACATTTGAAAACATTCCAAATAGTAGAATCCCATCGTTGTGGTTAAGAAAGAAGTATAGAAGATGTTCAAACTTCTCAAAGATCACAAAGTGAATGAATGGAATAGCCGTCTTGTACTGGTCTCCCACTCTTGATGGGCCTTTAGATATGCTATTTAAGTTTCATTGCAAAACCTTTACATTTGATTCATATCCCATGCCCCAAGTGGATCATTAGATTGAAACATTGTGCTTAGGTTTTTATCCACTTTGTATCTAATCAAAGGTTTATGGTAAATTTATACTAGCTCCAAAAGACAAGCAAAAATGTCTTCCATACCTGCTTCAGTCTTCCATTATAGTCCTGCCTTTTAGTCTGCATGGAGCACCTCCAACATTTCAGAATCTGGTGGGTACATTTTTTTAGATCCCATACCAGATATTCATCAGACTACTTGGATAACTTGATTTACTAATGTTTTTCTGTAGGTTCAGGAATCAGTCTTTCTAAAACTCAATCCTTATTACAGTTCCTGCATCAAGCTTGGTTGACTGGTAATCCAGTTAAGTGCAAATTGGGCGTGACGGAAACCTGTTTCAGTTATGCAATAACTGGGGGATACTGAAACCACTTATTGAAGCAGTACAAAACTGGCCCATGCCAATCCTTATAAACAGGTTAATGCATTTTAGACTTTGCTAGCTGGTTTGTAAAATTATTCCTAATTTTGCTACAGTTGTTTGCTCTTGAGTCACCCGAATATGTGGACAGCAGAAGCAGAACAAGTCTTTGGGTGGCCAATATAGATATTTGTGTTCAGAACCAGTGCTACTAACTCCAGGGAATCGAAGCAATTTTTAGTGCACAATGATGTCTGAGGGTGACATAGGCACCTTCTTAACTAAGGCTGTATAGAAGGAAAAGTATTCCATTTTTATTTTAATAGAAAACGCAACAATTCTGAGATATTATGCACTACTGTGAAGTCCAAGTTGTGTGGGACTTTGTGTTAATCACTGAGCATGTTCCTGTACAATGGCTGAATCAGAAGAATGATTATAATCCAAAACTGTCCAATTGAACTTAACCTCACCAAGGCTTTGGTCATTTGAATGTAGTTGTGCTGTCTCTGGCCTGCATCCCATCCAGCATTTCTAGAACTAGTAGCATATTGACTGGTGAAAATTTGAAAACATGCCACATATTGTGGAACTGTCTGCTAGTTGTACAACATTTGGAGTTGCCTTTACTAGAAAGTATGCCATAGAAGGGGAAATACTAAGGTTCAAGTCTGAAGCACATAGCAAACATGGGGGTAGGCGGGATAACAGGACTTCTAAGTATGCAGCATGCAGGTATACCAGAGACACATCTTCATTATAGCTAGTGAGAAGTTGCCTTTGAGAGTATATTATGGCCACCTCCCTCTTCATGCATTTGAATTCCTGACCTCTGGGTCTGCAGAATGTTCTGAAAAGGAGTCTGTCTAGAGAGCTTTGTGTGTTTGAAAAAGGATAAGAGCTGTTCTCCTGTGAAAGATAAACTAATGTAATTGCTCTTTCTTGTATGGTAAAGTGCATTGAAGGAAAAAAGGCAGTTTCTCTACTATTCGGCTGGCTAACTTTGGAAAAAACGTATGCAATCAACATGGAGTACTGTGTGGACTACTGCAATGTGGCCTCTTTTTGGTCAACAAGATTAAAGTGAACTTCTTAAGGAGTCTGTGCACATTGTTGTAATAGACTGGGTTTTTGTGAGCTTGCTTTTACAAGAGTATTTGAAACAAGTGTATATCTGGTTGAATGGCCATTTTTAAGGTTTGAAAGCCCCTTTCATAAAATGCCATTTAAGCAAATTCCATGTAGCTGAAACATGATGCAGTCAAAAGTAGTCATGGGAATATATTTCAACAAACTTGTGCTCACTTGTACTTCTCATGTATGGGGAGCTATTCCCCCATCTCTCCCTTAAAATAACTCTGTTTACATAGGTTCATAGGTAGGTACTAGGCTATTGGCCCTAGGGCCTATATAAGCCTAGCCAAACGGTACCCTGGCTTTTACCACCCAAGAAAATTATTTTCCTGTGCCCCTGTCAAGCAGAGCCACAGAAGTGATCCCTGGGGTGAATTTCCTATCATGAAGATTTTTCTTGAGTGCTAATGAGGAGCTTTGTTTGATATAGATAGGTAGTTTGTTCCAGAGTATGAGAAGTCTCTGGGACCGGAATCTATCCCTCCAGCATGTTCTGTTTATTGTGGTGACAAGGTATAGGCCCCTAGAGTGTGTAGCTCGGAGGGATTGGGATTTCTTCATGTGGACCATGTCCAACAACTCTGGGTTTGACATAGCTTTGTATGTTACTCAGAGATCGCCTCTGAGTAGGCGGTATGCGACAGAGTAAATCTGGAGTTTTTTTAGACTGTCTGCGTAGGACATCTGAGGCCGGTAATCCTCTCTGTGAGGTATTTCTGTGGCCTTTCCAGTTGTTGTAGATGTCTTGTGAGGTACATACCAAAAGGGGTGTTGTACTCTATAATGGGTCTAATGAGTAGAGGGGAATAATGACCTCTTTTTTTTTTCCTGGATGATAAACTCCATTCCATACCTCTGGAAGATGCCACATGCAGGGAGAAACCACACTGGCAGTGATTATGTATAGGCAGTTCCAATCATCAATGTGGTTTCATGTTTGTTTTCCTCCTCCTGCTCAGGGGCAGGCTTTTTAAGAAATGCAAACTTGACCACCTCAAATGATTTGGATGTGCACATGTAAAGGGGAATTACGAAAGACAGCTGAGGGAATTAACTGTAGAATATAGATTATGTGCAAGATAAAATGTGAGACAAAGTAAAATTTGAAGCATGATGTGAAAGTGCACAAACACAATAAATTGGAGCAGTTGAAATTCAAGTCTTATGCACTAAGTATGGCTATAAGCATGAGAGGAAGTCTATCTAGGTTTTGAGCAGTTTTCTAGAAACTGTGGTAGAAAGCCTTGTCTTGCAAACGTGAAAAAGAAAAACATTCAAAAAATGAGGGTAAGTTGGAATATGAAAATGAACTGTTTGGTACTATTAAAATGAAAAGAGTTGGTGGAAAATTTAGAGTAGAGGCATATCAAATGCTTAGTCATACAGCTGGCAAGAGAAACATGTCATTAAATGAAGTGTTTAAAGTAGACATAGGTGCTGAGTGCAGTATTTGTGCAGAAAATATTTTTAAAGCAGCATACTCTACTGACACTTTGGACACCAGATAAAAGTGATCAAAAACTTTATACTTGTGGATTTAACAATAAAATAACATAAATATACTAGGCAAGTGAATTGCTAGTCTTTTTACCTTGGTGCAATATATATTCTGTGTTCAACAGACAGCATAACTGTGTACAGGGGCACTAGAAAGTCATTGTAAAGATATTTTGCTTTGAATTGTAATTTAGTTGCAAGTTTATTTTTTGTCATTTCCTTTTTATCCTGACTACTTGACAATCGGCTGGTCTGATTTGTGTCCCTTCCCAAGTGTCTAGTAAGGGCAGATTAGACTGGATAGGGAGAACAGAGGTCCTACAGCCTGCCATGCTGGGGAATGAAGGACATTGTGTTTTTAGTGGCAGAAATTAGGGGTGACTCTACTGTTGGCATCTTGCTGCAGGACAGTTTTTTGTTTACTTTTTTTTGCATAGCCTTAATCTCTCCCACTAGAGTACTTGTGTGTATTGAGCTGAATGGGCTATGAGAAGTGGTTTCAAGGAGGTCCCTGATCAGCCTCAACCTCTGCCCTTCTCCCACGCCTAGCTCTGCTATTTCTTGGGTTCTGTCCTCTACTGGAACTCTGAATTGTGCCTGTAATTGAGGCTTTTTCCCATTAAACTATGTGGACAGCTTCCCAGTCACTTGTTGTGCTCAAATAAATCCAGATGCTGTGCCAGTAACCTGTGCATAATGGAAACCAGTAGTAGCTTTTGAAATTGAAACTGAATTGTAATTGAAATAAGTGAATGCATGGGTGTCATTGGGAAGTTCACAGTACCAGCAGCATGGATTTTAATGAATGGTCCTTGTTGTAAAGTAGGGCAGGATTTGCATTTGTATTGTAAAAAATCTTTAGGATCATAATGGTGATTTAAAAGAAAACCCTATTCTTACAGCTGAGGAAATGGTCTCTTCAGTGCTAGGTGTTGCATTCTTTTATTTAGTTGATCCAAGTCAAAGCTGCTGTCACCTAGATCTAAATAAAGAAATCTCCTTAGGAAGTTGTATTTCCTGAGACTTCAGTTTGATATCCTGTCAACGCCAGAGATATTTTGGAGAGCAAGTGCACAAGTAGGTAAAGGCTTAGAAGGTGGTGTGAACATTAAGGGTGTAGCTAGACCTACTCAATTGGTAACACTTTTATGATGTAAGCAATGCAAAGTTTAGAACTTTCTAACAAAAAAAAATTCTACAGTATAGAGCTATAAAAATGTCGTCCTGGTTCTATACGACAGCATAAAGTATGTCCCTTTACTGTGTGTATAGGGCAACATTTTTGAAAGTTGAGTACATGACATGAAAGATAGATATAACTGCTGTGCAGCCAGGCAGCACAGTTTATCTGTATATGTGGACACACACACACACACACACACACACACACACACACACACACACACACACACACACACACACACACATACACACGTAATCCTATAATTGAGGAGAAATTTAAAATGTGGCAAGTGGGAGGATTCGAGCAGTACAGCAAGTGCTAGTGCCAGAAGTAAAATGGCCGATATGTGTGGAGAATTTTCAACACCTTTTGAATTATCACTCAAGACATGGTTTGCCAGACCATATTAACATGTTCCCAGTTACAAACATTACACATTGCGTGTATTCTTTCGTATAACTGTTATCGATCCAACTTTACTTAAGTTGCTCATTTCCTGCTTTCCCTGGTACCTCACTACTCCTCCAAAACATTATTCTGCATGTATTGTTCCCACAATTTCCATTTTTTTTTCTGAATAATTTGCTCCTACCCTTTTCTTACTATCCCACTTCAGTTCTTTTATCTTTAACAATTATTATTACGTCAAAAACAGTTAAGTTAGACTTTGATTACCATTTTCTAGTCATTGTTTTTTTTTTTTTTTTTTTTTTTTTTTTTTTTTTTTGTCAGCCATCAGAATTAAACTTAAAGCCTTACTGTGGCTAGGCAATTCAGATCTTGTATCCCAGCTCAGAAAAATGTAATGTTATGTTGTCCTATCTTGGCGTAATTCTTGCTGGTTGGGTTCGGAGCTGATTTTGGCTCCGACTCGGCCGAATACTAAAGCTGGAGAGCTTCCACTGGCTCAAGGCTAACCCCCTATCCCATGATGCTCTGGGCCAAATCCCCAGATCTTGTTTGCCACTCAAGCATCGAGGTTGCTGGCTCGTTGGCTAAGTAGACTAAATTTATATTTGTTCACAGTTTACTTATTTTTTCTCTCTCTCTTAACAGTTATCATGAGTCAGCATTAGGTCTTTTCCCTGTTCTCTACTAGTTTAGAGAGTGCCGTATAAGTTAGAGGGCTCTCGTGGGCCGTTTGACTTAGAGGGCCACACCCTTCCCTCCTTTTTTCTGTTTAAAAAAAAAAAAATCTTTCCTATAAGATTTTTGTTTTGCTGTAGTAGTTTCACTTGTCAGTAGCAGTTCCTTTTGGATAATATCTAAAGAAAAAGAGGAGCATCGACCTTCTGGGTTTAAAAAATGTGATAGATGTACCCAGAAAAATGTCCATCACCGGCCATACTAGCTGCATCTACTGCCTAGGTAAGGTACATTTACAGGACCCTTGTACTGTCATGCCTTCAGCAGCGCAGTGTTCCATGAAAGGAAGAGGAAATTGATTGATAGGGGTCTAGTGAAAGGGGCTTTTCAGGAGTCTTTAGAAAAAGGACAGAGCTCCAAATCTTCCTCCCCTTCTTCCTCTTAAGACTCACTCTACCAAAACACTTGCTTCTTTGGCTCCATTGACTGAGCCACCTAAAAGGATTGCGACATCAGAACAGAGAGCTTTCAGTTCCACCACAGCCATTACTTCTGCACCTCCAACAGTGTACTCAGAGGGCAGAAGCATCTAGAGACATTCCCCAGAACTGGAACCTATCTTGCCTATCTTGAAATTGCCCATTTTGGATCTGGGCAGGTCTCCTTCCTTATCAACCCATTCCTCCAGGAGCTTATCTGATGAATATGTAGAGTGGGTGGTGAAGAGATTACTCAAAACACCAGCCCTGGCAAAAAAGTTATCTTCTCCGGACCTGAAGTTCTTCTGAGCCGTCCATACCTGCATGCCCCGTTGTGATTCCTCCTCTGAACTCCTTAGCATCTTCGGAGCCTAGGAGCAGACGCTTGCCACTTTGGTCCGGAGGTGGGGGTGGGGAGTCGGCGCGGACTGTCATCCAACCCAACTCTTCCTCTCTGTGCCTCGGCTAGGTTGAGTTCGGCTCCCACGTCTGCTTCAGAGCAGTATGCCTTGCCTCTGAGTCTGCCCTCTGTTGCATCGGAACCAAGGACCACTTCGGAGCGGGGTGGGAAGGCTTTCGTGCTGATGGAGAAGGTGGTGTCACCTCAGACCACCCTGCCGTTGGATCCAGTCTCTCGTTCCTCCCAGGTGCCAGTGATCTCTTCACCTCCGCCTCCCCCTAGGCATAGAGACCTGGAGGCTCTGGGATCCCCTTTTGGTGGCGTGGTCTCTTCTGAAATCTCCCCGGAGTACTCTCCGAGGAGGTCCCTTGGAAGAGACTGTGCAAGAGGAAGCACATAGACTCCCCTGAGTCTGTCATCTCTGATACTGACTTGGATGAGTCTGAAGGGTCTCCAAGGTCCCTCTCTGAGGATATATCCTTTGCTGACATCCTGGAAAGCCTAAAGTAGAGGGGTGGCTGGCAGCCCATCAACCCTTCGGAGGACAAATCTGTATACCTGGAAGCTTTTCAGTCTTGCCCATCCACCTCCTGGGTGACTCTCCCTTATAACAAACTGCTAGGGGTCATATCCTGTAAGGACTGGACATCGCCTGTTACAGCGGAGCCTCTTCCAAGGAAGCCCAATAAGTTTGCCTCTCCCTCGGATAAAGAATTTTTTGACAAGGGGTGTCCCTGTAGATGCCATGGTGGTGGCTGCCACCAAGAAGGAACTCTTGGAGACCTCTTCATCTGTTCATCCTCCTTTCAGAGAGTCTAGTATTATGGACAGGTATGGAAAGCGTACCCTCTCTTCAGCGGCCTTTTCTCTACTCCACAGTTGCTGCACTAACTTACCCATTTTACAAGACTTCAAAGGGATCTCCTACAGGAGCTATGAGGTTCCCTTCAAGGTACAGCAGCTTCGGGGTCCACAGATAGTGTCTATGCAGCTCTCCACCCTCACATCCATTGCAAACTCCTCCATGAGACTGATTTCTTATGCAGGGGGTGGAGCGATTTAAGGCTGCAGCAGCAGGAATTTCTCTCAGGAGACATTCCTGGATGCGCTTTTGTCATTTGCCGAACCCTTTAGTTTCTTCCTTCACCAACACCTCCTCTGATGGTTCATCCCTTTTTGAACCAAAGGTGAAAGATACTTTTAACCAGGTGCGAGCAGGATGGGAAAACCTTATCCTCCGTGGGAGTCTGTGTTTTTCTGCCCCGTCTAGACCTTGTCCCAAAGGTTAAAAGGGCGGAAAAATGTGGTTCTGCAAGTCCCAAAAAGGTTTTTTTTTTTTTGATGCATGTGGTGACTCTCTCTTCCCCCAGGGGTAGAGGGGGAAGTTGTAATGGAAGACACCGGCCTCGCAGCAGAGGGGGTCCGCAAAACCAAGGCGACAGATGCGTTCTCTGACAACCTCTTCCAGCGCTCCTGAAAGGAGGCCCGTCTGCTTTTCTTTGGTGGCAGTTGGGGGTCAATTTGTCACTGTACCCAAACGCTTGGCAAGTAATTTCCCGAGATAAATCCGTACAAACCATAATATCCAGAGGTTACTACGTACCCTTTTCTACCTCCCCACCAAAAAATCTGTCTTACCGGATGTCCCACCCGGCCAAAAGGACCAGGCAACGCAAGAGGTAATCTTGTTGCTAGAAAGAAAGTCTTCCAAGGGGTCCCCGCAGACCAGATAGGATCCAGGACTTACTCAAGATTCTTTTTATTCCAAAAAAGACAGGGGAGTGGAGATCCATTCTAGATCTCAGCAAACTAAACAAATCCAGGAAGAAGTCAAAGTTGCAGATGGTAACTCTACAGTCAATCTTCCCGTTTATCGGGAAAGAAAATTGGATGTGCTCAGTAGATCTCCAGGATGCGTACTGCCATATAAAGATGAACAGGTGATCCAGAAGACACTTGCGTGATCGGCTGGGAGCCAGTCCATTATCAGTTTCGAGCCCTGCCCTTTGGTCTCACTACAGCCCCTAGAGTGTTCACCAAATGCATGGCAGTGGTCACGGCTCACTCGAGACCTCAGGGATTCCAGGTGTTTCCATATCTAGACGACTGGCTCCTCACAGCCACCACCAGGCATCTATTACTTCAAACGAGAGATGAAACGCTGTCACCTTGCACCAGACTAGGCATCACAGTAAACTTAAAAAATCTGCCTTGTCACAGTCTCAATATATTACCTTCTTAGGCGCAGGTCTGGATTCAAAAACCATGACAGCAAGACTTACCCTAGCCAGAATTCAGTCCCTTCACTAACAAATCAGGATTTTGATGGCAAAGAGTAAAGTTCAAGCTAGATATGTGCTAAAAGCTCTGGGTAGCATGGCAGCAGCTATCCTCCTAGTCCCGCTAGCACGTCTACGCATGAGAGTTCTACAATGGTTGCTCTTTGCCCAGTGGTCAATGCAAGATCTTCCTCTGTCACACCAGATTATCATCAAGGAGTTGTGCAAAAAAGATCTTCTTTGGTGGCTGCAGACAGATCAATTGTATCTGGGCCATTCCTTTGTTTTCTCTTTTTAGTAGCCCTAACCTCTGCCAGAAGGGTATCAGAGTTGCAAGCTCTCTACTTGTTCTATGTATATCATTTTTCACAAAGATAGGGTCTTTTTGAGAACTAATCCCTCATTCCTTCCCAAAGCCTGTTCAGAGAATAATTTGAACCTCTCCATTGAATTGCCATTTTTTTTTTTCCAAACTATAGCGACAACGCAGAATATAAATTGCACCAGCTGGATGTTTATAGACCATTACGCTTATACCTGCACAGGACAAAAGATTTCAGGAAATCCGACCCAGCTTTTTGTGTCCTTTTTCAGACAGAACACAAGGATTGCCAGTTTCCAAGGTAACCTTATCGAAGTGGCTTACTGATTCCATTTTTTTCTGCTACAATAAGCAGGGTAAGCATCTACCGGGAAAGGTAAGAGGACATTCCATTTAGGGCAGTCTCCACTTCCTCTGCCTTTCAAGCTAGACTTCCTATTGATTCTTATCTGTGCAGCCGCAACTTGGGTGAGACCTCATACCTTTATCACGCATTGCAAAGTAGATGTAGCCTCCCGGAATAGGTCCTCCTTTGGATCCACTGTATTGAAGTCTGTTTTCCTTAGCCACCCTAGGATAAAAGTGCTAGGGACGCTGTCCCAACCAGCAAGAATTACGGTGAGATAGGACAACATAACATTAAGAAGTTATGTACTCACCATAACGTTCAATGTTTGTTGTCCATCTCGCCTATATTCTTGCGTTCTACCCTCCTTCCCCCATCCTGTATTCCTGGAGGAACTGGTGGATAACTATGTACTATGCACATCTTTTTTTGATGGTTTGGAGCCTCTGTTTTTTTGTAAGGTATTTATTTGTATAAAGTTATGTGTGTGTGTGTGTGTGTGTGTGTGTGTGTGTGTGTGTGTGTGTGTGTGTGTATATATACATACATACATGTGTGTGTGTGTGTGTATGTATGTGTGTATGTGTGTGTATATATATATATATATATATATATATATATATATATATATTTATATATTCATATACATATATATATATTTATATATTCATATACATATATATATATTTATATATATATATATATATATATATGTATGTATGATGTATATATAAAATTTTCTGTGATTGCCTTTCGCTTGCAAACAAGATCTGGGGATTTGGCCCAGAGCATCATGGGATAGGGGGTTAGCCTCGACCCAGTGGAAGCTTTCTAGCTTTAGTATTCGGCCGAGTAACCCAACAAGCAATATAGGTGAGATGGACAACAAGCATAGAACATTTTGGTGAGTACATAACTTATTATTCCCATTTGCTCACCCAATATTTCTGACGGAGTACTCTGTAGTGATTTTTTTTTTTTTTGTTTGCCGACTCCTTACATTCCCCAAACACATGCCTCCAGTTACCTTTTTCTTCTCCTGTCATACCTCCAACATTTGGCATCTACCGGAGGAAAAATTCTTTGGGGTCTGCTTGGGTATAAAAATACCACAGAAAACGATTCCAAGGAAAAATAAATTTTAAATGTTCTAGACTTTGTTGCATCTTTGGGAGCCATACATGTATCCTCCGGTTGTTTCCTTGTGAATTGCTTATCCATTATCTTCCTAATCATTTCTAATCTCCTCTGATTCCTATAGTTATCATGCAGTATTTTATATGCACTATTGATTATCCATTTTTAACAGCAGCTTATTTTCTAGAGTCAACTAAAAACTGTACCAGATCAGTTCTGTCGCTTAGAATTTCCCTATCCCGATCCCTTTCTCTTTGCTTGTACCTTGATATCCATCCCTGACCAGAAAGTCTGTCTCTAGGCTGCAGTCCGAATGTCTTTGCCACTTGCCATTTACCTTTTCGTCTGTAGTTATTTGCTCCTAATGCCTTGGTTCCTTTGGCAGTTTTCTCCAGTAAATTCCAGCCCATCTTGCCTATTCTCTATCCCTAACTGCAGTCCTATCCATTGACCAAAATCTCTTTTTCTCCATTCTCGTGTCGGCTTAGTTCTTGAAATACTTTCTGCTACTTTGAATATAATATCCTGTATGGCTGTTCTCCTTCAGTATCTGCATCCAAAATTTCACTCTGTCCTTATTTCTTGAATTCCCCTCCCCACTTCATCATTATTGCTTTCTGTTTGTGTTAACTGTGTAACTGTAAAATATCCCTTCAATTCAGGTGATCTAAACCACCTTTTTCTATTGGAAGGATTCACTTATCCCATTTGATTCTTGACCTCTTCCCCTCACAGATTAATAAAGATATGAAGGAAATTCTGTCAACCAGTGAAGTTGTGGAGAAAAGTCTGCCTGCTGTGGTATATGAAACTAAAGGGTCTAAAAAGAGTTACATTGCTTGTATCTTGCTATCCATATCCATTAACAAGAGCATCTGAATTCTCAGTTTTTGTATTCTCTTCAGTTTAGTCACTTCCCACATATCCTTAACTGCCATAACAGAATCCATTTTAATCCATACTCTCAAATACTTCATTTTATCATGTTTCTATAAATAGAGATATTGCTGAACCAGTTTGTGTGTGGGTACATACAGCTATAGTCTTTGTTTTAGCATAATTCATTTTATATCCCAAAAAGACTTGAAACATTCAAAATGTTCCACAACCCAGAGAAGTCCTTGATTTAGGTTTATCGGGTAGAAAATATTTTTTGTGTCTTTTGGCTTTTCCCGGTTAGGGGTCGCCGCAGCGGAACTCTGGTCCGCTAATGATTGGTAGTTTGATTTTTTACGTGCGAGTTACCAGCCCTGGCACAACCTTCAATGAAGGTACGCCCATTCACGCAGGTCTCCATGCAGTAGGCGCTCTAGCTGAGAATCGAACTGGACAGCGTCTTACTGTGAGGCGACAATGCTACCGCAGCACCACCACCGCAGATAGGTAGAAAATAATATAGTCTGCAAATAAAGCCAACTTTTCTTGATTACCATACCGATTATATTCTTGACTGAAATCTTTTATTTGCCTGTGGCTCTAAATATAAAGCAAAAAAGGGGAGATAGGATACCCCTGCCTGGTATTCTGTTCAGGCACAATTTATCAAAGAGGAACCATCCCAGTTAAATTTTTACCTCTAATCCTTCATATATTCTCCTAATTAACATTTATTGCATCAGGGAATGTAAAGGCTTTCATTGCCCTACTCGTAAAATCCCAGCGTACTCCTGTCAAATGTTTTCTTTCATCAAGAACTGCCAATAACAAATATTTTTGATTCCCTCTGAATCCTCCTTGTTCTATTTATCAAATGTTTGCTTCCCCTCTCCATATTGATCCATATCTGTAAATTTTGGCAACACCTTTGGCATTTATGTTATGTGTTAGACTTCAACACGTTAAAATGATTTAAAATTGAAATGGGTCTATATGAAGCTGGATCTCTGGGGGGGGGGTCTTTGCTATCTTTAGGGATGACGGCCACCACAGCTTTCTTCCAGGATGTTGGAACTTCCCCATCTTTGAAAATATTATTAAAGCTTTCCAGGTCTTTATCACTTTCTTTCATCCTTCCTCCAAAACTTCCATAGGAATACCATCTATTCCCTGAGACTTTCCTGCAGAAATTGATATCCTCTCCTATGTTAATTGTTGAGCCTCCTTTACCTTTAACCTTAGAACACTTCAGTCTTGCATAAATATTTCCATCTGTGTTCATTCTTGATTTCCATATTTCCATATTTCCCTGTTTTATGCACATTTTTATAAAATTTATGAAGTCTCTAAAACCTCTGAGTCTCTGTTTTTTTTCTTGTTATAGGCTTCCTAAGTTAGCAACAACTCTTTCTACTTTCTGTTGCCTAAATCATTGTGCTAAAAGCTTTGTTTTTGTGCTCTAGAGTTATCAAAAAAGCAGTTATTTAACAGCAGTCTCTCTAAACTCATGCATATTATCCAGATAGTTTATTAGTTTCTCTTTAGCACTCATTTACACCTTTTGTGCTGCGAGATTCACCACATTCTGCAGTAGTTTAACCTTTGCCAGCCCCTCT
Source organism: Protopterus annectens (assembly GCF_019279795.1). Taxonomy (NCBI): domain Eukaryota; kingdom Metazoa; phylum Chordata; order Ceratodontiformes; family Protopteridae; genus Protopterus; species Protopterus annectens. Next base: position 284,616,649 of record NC_056748.1, on the reverse strand, counting down.
AAATTGTTACTACTTAACCATATCACTCTTTTTTTTATTTCTACTCTATATATATATATATATATATATATATATACATATATATATATATATATATATATATATATATATATATATATATATATATATATATATATATACATATATACATATATATATACATATATATATATATATATATATATATATATACATATATATATATATATATATATATATATATATATATATATATATATATATATATATATATATATATATATATATATATATATATATATATATATATATACATATATATACACACACACATACATACTCATATATATATATATATATATATATGTGTGGATATAGATATATATATATATCTAAACTCCACTTCCATTGTATCCCACTCGCTAGCTATAACTTCTGAAGAGCTTCCTAATTACTCTTGAATAAATTCTGCAACCCATTCCTTAACTTCTTTTCTTAACAGGTAGGTGGGGAAGTGCCAGTGACTTACTTTTTCTTCATTACCCTGCATTTTTATCTTGGTTATTTGCACATTATCTGAAATAGTTATTGGGTGTGTGAAGCTTTCAATTAAATGCACATGTTGTTGAGAAATAAAATTTTTGTTTAGTGTAGCCCAGTTATTGTAAGTTGGGTAATTTGTATGTAAATTCTGAGGTCCTACAACTGAATTCATGTCTTCCATTCCAAATATTTCCATACATTTCTTCAGAAATCCACCCTCTTGTTATATTTTCTCTTCTAGGGACACTAGATACGTCTTCACTGTTGCAAACAAAGTTCCCGTCCCCACTTAAAAACAATATTCCCCACTGAAACCTGATCATTTATCCCAAAACTTTTATAAGCACCGTAGTAGCAGTTTTACATGGAATATAAATACGTCAGAGCAATCTCCTCCCTTCCTATATCCCCTTACTATCTTTTTACCCTTTTCAGCTCCTTTAGCAATCATTGTACTCCCCGTTACCTTTGTCCCTGATTTTTCTGTTGAAAATCCATCCTGAAATCCTTTATCAAGTTAACCTACTCTGTTCTTTCCAGATGTCTCCTGTAGCATTGCTATTTGTTCTCTGCATTTCTTAATATAATTCAGTCCTCTTATCTTTTTCAAAAACCAAAGAAAATCCACCAACATGGCAATAAAGTTGCAATAATTTAATCTGTTAGTGCTTTCACGCATAACATGCACTGCTTCAGATCATACAAAACACAAAATAAAACTTTCAAAAACTTACACTTTTTTTAGATCAGTCATTCAAAAACTTCTCCAAAGGTGATTACAGCCTCCTGAGGGATGGCATAAACAGCTTCAGAGCCCCCTCAACCACTGCAGGAACTGGCATCAATGTCCAGATATACACCAAAGTACTGTAAGAACATTTTATATAGATGTATGGAATCTGGAACAATTTTGATGTGGTATATGAAACTAAAGGGTCTAAAAAGAGTTACATTGCTTGTATCTTGCTATCCATATCCATTAACAAGAGCATCTGAATTCTCAGTTTTTGTATTCTCTTCAGTTTAGTCACTTCCCACATATCCTTAACTGCCATAACAGAATCCATTTTAATCCATACTCTCAAATACTTCATTTTATCATGTTTCTATAAATAGAGATATTGCTGAACCAGTTTGTGTGTGGGTACATACAGCTATAGTCTTTGTTTTAGCATAATTCATTTTATATCCCAAAAAGACTTGAAACATTCAAAATGTTCCACAACCCAGAGAAGTCCTTGATTTAGGTTTATCGGGTAGAAAATATTTTTTGTGTCTTTTGGCTTTTCCCGGTTAGGGGTCGCCGCAGCGGAACTCTGGTCCGCTAATGATTGGTAGTTTGATTTTTTACGTGCCGAGTTACCAGCCCTGACGCACAACCTTCAATGAAGGTACGCCCATTCACGCAGGTCTCCATGCAGTAGACGCTCTAGCTGAGAATCGAACTGGACAGCGTCTTACTGTGAGGCGACAATGCTACCGCAGCACCACCACCGCAGATAGGTAGAAAATAATATAGTCTGCAAATAAAGCCAACTTTTCTTGATTACCATACCGATTATATTCTTGACTGAAATCTTTTATTTGCCTGTGGCTCTAAATATAAAGCAAAAAAGGGGAGATAGGATACCCCTGCCTGGTATTCTGTTCAGGCACAATTTATCAAAGAGGAACCATCCCAGTTAAATTTTTACCTCTAATCCTTCATATATTCTCCTAATTAACATTTATTGCATCAGGGAATGTAAAGGCTTTCATTGCCCTACTAGTAAAATCCCAGCGTACTCCTGTCAAATGTTTTCTTTCATCAAGAACTGCCAATAACAAATATTTTTGATTCCCTCTGATCCTTCGGAGTTCGATTTCAGTGTTGATTAATTGTCAATCTTGACGGATGATTGGCCATAAAGATCTTGCATTATCTCGACCTCGAATTGACTCTTGATTTATCTTTAGACGACGTATACTGAGCCTGAGCTGATTTGAATACTCATTGAGTTATTGTTAGCTTTCGAGCGAGATGGACTGCCTGAACTTCCCTGATTCCGCGTTTAATGAGGGACCTGGCAGTCAACTGACGGAATGACTTTCTCGAGTGTTGAGACTTTTCGAAGACTGATGACCATTATCGAATCCTTCTTATCCGCCACTTTCTTGAGGAATACACTCTCGACCGACTTGACTCCTTGATTATGCGCCGATATTATCAGATTTGATTGATCTGGTCTGACCTGACTTCGATTGAGATGCCGACCCATCTTCTGACCTGACTGAAGAACTTTGGTTTCTGATGATTTTTGATTAAGCCTGATATCTCGAACCATGATTTGTTGACTATTTTTGACGGATTGATCATTCATGAAAGACTGATCCGCCATGTTTTGAGCTGACGACAACGACCGGATGAGATGATCGAAAGACGAGCGATACACCTGACTTTTTGTTATACCATTGATTATTGTTACAACGATTGAGATCGATATTTTTCACTGAGTTTTGATTCGAGTTTGAGCCCGGAGTTATTTGATTTTTGAGCCTGGAGTTTTTTTCTGGCCTTTTGTCCTTTGAGTGCGTTGAGCCTTTTTTTTGATGCATAGCCATCCTTGAGTTTTTTTTTTTTTTTGATGAAAATCACTTTAGTTGAAATGAACGACGTTTCTTTTTTTTCATTTGAAATAGTTTTTTTTTCTAATTGACGATTTTTTTTTAAATAATTTTTTTTTATTTTTAAACTTTTTTTTTGCTTTTTTGAATTGAATGATACTTTTCTCTTTTGTTTTTTTTTGTCCATGAGTTTTTTTTAATGAGTCTGAGCGAGGAGGCCTCCATTTTGAGTTTTTTATTTTTTTTTTTTTTTTTTTGTTTTTTTTTTTATTTTTTTTGAGCCTTTTTGAGTTTTTTTTGATTTTTTTTGTTTTTTCGAGTTTTTTTTTGTTTTTTTTTTATTTATATATATTTTTTCTTATAGTTTTTCTTTTTTTTTTTTTTTTGTTTTATTTTTTATTTTTTTTTTTGTTTTTTTTTTTTTTTTATTTTTTTTTTTATTGTTTTTTCTTATTTTGAGGATTTTATGTTTTTTTTTTTGATGTTTTTTTCTGTTTTTTTTGAGTTTTTTTTTTTTTGCTTTTTTTTTGAGTTTTTTTTTCTTTTTTTTTTTATTTTTTTCTGGAGCTGGAGCTGTCTGAGCCTGCCTTTTTTACTTTTTTTTTTTTTTTCAGTTGCTTTTTTTTTTTTTTGTTTTTTTCTTTTTTTCTTTCTTGGTCCCTTTCTTCTGTTCCTTCTCTCTCTCTTATTTTTTCCTTCTTACCTTCTTTTCTCTCTTCTCTCTTTTCTCTATTCTCCTTCTCTCTCTGATTATTTTTTTGCCTTCTTCTCTCTCCCTTCTTTCCTCTGGTCTTCTCTTTTTTAGTCTTATCTTTTTGGATCGACTATCCGCCCCAGGAAATCAGACAGACCTAGCCTGCTTATTGAAATCTGTTACCTAGATTTATAAACTGACCTAGCCTCTAGACCTTCCTTGACCCTCTTCCTATCTGCACAAATGATTTTCTCAAAAATGATCCGAACTCACTGCTTTTATCAGATTAGTCTGATCCATATAGGGATGATCACCTATGACCTATATCTGAAGATTCTGACCTACTTCCCCAGGTGGCCTGCGCCCGCATCCCGCCTTTCATCAACTCCGATCCACTGACATTGACCTTCATACTGACCTCTATCTGAACATTCCGGATCCTGATGGGGCGCATGTCCCCTCCAAATGCAATCTAACCAACTGATCTGCCTCAGACCTCACTCAACGCCATCCCATCCAAAACTCCGCTGGGATTGAGGCCAAGGGGATTGACCCCCATGCTGCCCTGCAGGCCAGGGCCTTTGAGCCTTTTTCTTTCAATCTTTCTTTCTTATACTTTGTCTTTTCTGAGATTTCTTTGAGCTTTCTTTCTTTCTTTCAGATTGTCTTTTTCTTTCTTGATTGTCTTTCTTTTTGCTTTCTTTCTCATTGTCTTTTTTTCATTATTTTTTAGACTTTTCTTTCTTTCTCAGATTTCTTCTTTATTGTTTCTTTCTTTACTGATTTTCTTTCGATTGACTTTCTTTCTTTCTTTATTTGCTTCTTTTCTTTCTTTCATTAGACTTTCCTTTGTCTTTCTTTCGATTGATTTTTTTGTTTTCGAGATCTCTTTTTTTCTATTTGTCTTTACTCCTTTCTTATCTTTTCTTGATTGTCTTTCTTTATTGTCTTTTATTTCTTTGTCTGATTACTTATTTTTTTTCTTTGTTTTCTCTTTGTTCCATACTTTCTTTACTGTGGGGGTTCTCAGATTGTCCTTGCTTTGTTTTGCTTTGTCTGTCTGGACCATCTGTCTCTCAGACTCTGTTTTCTGCTCTGTCTGCTGTTTCTTCTCAGCCTCTGCACTCCTTTGTCTCAGCCGAGTCTGCATTGCTGTCTGTCTGGATGACCACTCCACCTTCAGTTACCGACCTCTGTTTTCTGTCTGCCCTTTGCTTGTCTCTTAGTCACGTCTCTTTTGCTCTGAGCGAGCCTGCTCCTGTCTCGAGCTCGTGAGCCGAGCTGTCGGTTCTGCTGGGTTCGCTCTTTCTGTTCTTCTTTCTGGCTGGCCGCCTTTCTCTCTGTCTGTCTGGTTCTTTCTCTCTCTGCCCTTGGTTTCTTTCCGGCTCTTCTTCTTGGTTTGTCTCTTCTCTCTCTCTGCCCTTCTCTCCTCTCTCTTCCTGGCCATCCCCTTCTGTCCTCTTGGCTCTTTTGGGGTCCCCCTTCCTCCCCCCCTCCTCTCCTCCCCCCCTCTCTTTGCCCTCCTCCCTCCTCCATTATTTCCTTCCTCTTCCCGACCTCTTGGCCCCCTCTGATGTTGGATTTCGACCCCCTGTGATGACTTGTGCTACATTATCTACCTCCCAACCCTCTGGAGACATATTCTGGTGTCAACACTGTCTGATCCGATCAACCGCCAAGATTATTCCACATCCCTGATACTTATTAACCCCTTTGCCCATGAACCAATCCCTCCCGACACAAGAACATCTAAACACTTGCTGATTACCCCTTCAAGCTCTGACCTCTTTCTTCATCCACACCTTTGACTGATCTAATTGGTCAGCCTCACTGACACGATGACCAACGACTGCCTAATTTCTGGTATGACAGTTGACTTTTCTTCCTCACTTTCCATGCCAGCTGACATCCACAGCTCCTTATGGCGACTAGTCTCCATTCATCCATACCATCCCTCTCAGATTGCCTCTGGTCCAATTTGGCTTTCTGGCAAGACAAGACTGTTTAACTCTTTGCTCAGGTCTAAGATGTTCACCGATGCTCATTGTGCCACAGAAAGATGCCTGGATGAGTCTAGCTGATTTTCGCCCTGGCCTCCCCATTTCTTAAATCTCATTACCTCAGATACCCCATCCCCTCTTGAGTTCCTTTTGACCTGAAGAACTGACACCTACCCCAGGTCTGAATCTTTATTTCCGACTTCCCAATTCACAAGAGATGACCCTTTTAACAGATCCACTCCGACACTTTCAGAACCGAAGAGAGCGAGAATAGCCTCCCGAACCATCCACACAGACCTCGGCTAATTGACCTGACAGAACCTTAGTCAACTCTTATGATCCTATCAAAGATCCCCTTATCCCAGATGTCCCTTTTGAACCCCAACCCAAACAGACCCCTCCAGATGTTCCACTGATTAGGAACAGCATTTCAAACTAGATTTATGCCCCAGTCTTTCAACATTGACAGACTTCTGGACAGACCATTTGATCTCACAAATCTGTGAACGATGGGCCATTCAGTCCATTCTACTCCTTTTGGGTCATTGGATGTGCTCCATAGACCTTCAGGATGCTTATACATCCGCCCAGAAGGTTTCTCCGCCGGCTGAGCCACTATCTTGTTCTGCTCACAGCCCCAGGGTGTTCACCAAATGCATGGCAGTATGCTCACCTGAGATGAGGGATTCCAGGTGTTTCCATATCTCGACGACTGGCTCCTTACTGCTTCCACCAGGCATCAGCTTCTGCGAGCCAGGGATATACCATCCAAACTTGCTGAGCTAGGTATATCAATAAATTTGAAAAGTCTGCATTGTCGCTTGTCAATCTATAACCTTTATAGGCAGAAATTAAATATAAAAGATCTGTCTGCAAAACTTCCTCCAGACAGAGTATCAGACATTCGCCGCCATGTACAAGTACTACTAAAGTGCAAGATGATTCAGGCCAGATTTGTACTAAAAACTTTGGGTCTTATGGCAGCATTATAGTCCCCCTGGCTCGTTTCCACATGCGGATCCTTCAGTGGATGCTTTTTACCCAGTGGTCCTTTCAACAGCTCCCAATGTCCCACAGAAATAATGATCACTCAAACATGCAAAGACCACCTGGCTTGATGGATGGTCTCCCCTACAGTTCTCCAGGGCAGAGACAGTTTGTTCTTCCTTCTCCTGTTGCCACGGTGACCACGGATGCCTCCCTGATCGGATGGGGGGGGGGCATTTTCAGGGCAGGACAGTCCAGGGCACTTGGCAACCCCTAGAGTACCACCTGCACATAAACCGTCCTGGAGATGAGAGCGGTACTTTTGCAAGCTCTTCAGGACTCTCTACCTATTGGGACTATTGCAATCCAAACAGACTGTAGTGTGGTACATCAACAAGCAGGGCAGAACCAGATCCTATCCCTTATGTCGAGAAGCACTTGGACTCTGGCAGTGGGCGATCTCTTCCCAACGGTTTCTGATAGCAACGCACATCCCCGGAAAGTCCAACATCATAGCAGACAGGCTAATCAGAGCCATTCTCATGCCTCACGAGTGGTCTCTCAATCAGTCAGTAGCGGACAAGATTTTCCGTAGATGGGGTCAACCTTGCTGCGACCTTTTGCAACTCCTCTCAACAGCAAGTGCGAAGACTTCTTCACTCTATTCTCCCCGCCATTCCCCAGAGACGCTTTAGTTCACGATTGGCCCTGGGGTCTTCTGTATGCATTCCTCCATTTCCTTAATTCCCAAACTGATTCAGTGCATTGGGATCCAGGATGATCCTCATTGCCCCTTACTGGCCTAGACAAATTTGGTTTCCTGCTCTTTCATCATCACTGTTGGAGCAGCCCGTGAGGCTGGACCCAGTGCCAGACCTGTTGGTCCATCAGTCGGGTGGGCTGCACCAATCCCTTCAGTCTCTCAACCTCACAGCTTGGTTGCTCCACTTCCAACCTTAGCCAGGCTTCCACATTTCTCAGCCAGTGCGTGAAATCATCCTTTCTTCACATAAATCTACTACCAGAAAACCTATGCTAGTAAGTGGAACGTTTCTCCTGCTGGGCAGAGACCAAGAATATAGATCCTTTACAGCCCCTGTCCACACTGTTCTGGATTTTTGGCAGAACTTTTTCGAGGAGGCTCCTTCTGCCACCATTAGAGTCCAATTGGCTGCTATCGCTAATTTTCATGCTGGCCTGTCAGACCAGCATCATGTCCCACAAACTTTGTAAAGCCTTTCTTAAAGGACTATTTTCAGGCCTCAGTTAGAGATCCCCACCTCGTGGATTTGAACCTTGATATTATCCTTCAAACCGTCGGCTTCCTGTTTGGAGCAGTCGCCAGTGGAGCCGCTGCCTTCTCGTCTGTTCCGACTGGAACAGACACTTTGAGATCTCAATCGGCTCCTGTTGTAGTGTCTGAGCCTTCTCTGAGCCGAAAACGCTCGATCTCCCTCTTTGGAGTCCGTTCATTTGGCTCCGATGTCTCCGTTACTACAGTCGGAGCGGAGCCATAGGTCACATTCCTGTCTGTCTTCCAGGCTTTCTGATCACGACCTCGAGAGGGTGGTCAGTAGACTCCTAAATTCGCAGGCACTTGCCCAAATGTTATCTAGCCCTTCTCAACAGACTGTGGCTATCCCTACATCTTCAACAATTCCTCCTCCGACTCTTCCATTATGCTCGGAGCTGAAGCTCGTTGGGGCTTGGATCGTCGGTACATCCGAGCCGATACACATTTCGGCTCCTTCGTCAGCTCCGATCTCTTCATTGGTTCCGTCCGTGGAGGGATCCGGGCGCCGAAACTCCCTCGTCTGCTCCGAGGAGGCGAGTGGCATCGGACCCTTGTCCGACCCTGTTTCCCTCTGTGCCCCGGCGCAGGTGAGCTCGGCCCAGACATCGACCTCGGAGCCGTCACTCTGTGCTGGGAGGGGTTCTCATCTCTTCGGTGTGGGGATCTTCCTCTCTGCCCGATAGGGGTGGGGATCTTCCACTCTGCCCGATAGGGGTGCTTTCAAGGTCATGAGGAGCATACTGACTCCTGGGTCGGACCCACAATCTGCTCCTTCGGCTTCTCCCCCCATGGTGCCTACGTCTGTGTCTGTTCACCCTCCTGACCCTATGTGTGGAGAACAGATGCTCCAGGTTGCCCCATTGGGTGTGTCTTCCTCTTCCGAGGCCTCCCCTGATCATTCAGAGGAGCCCCTTCGGAAGAGAAAATGTAAGAGGAAGCATGTCGACTCCCCCGAGTCAGTCACCGATTTGGAGGATTCGGAAGGGTCCCCAAGGTCCCCCTCTGAGGATGTCTCCTTTTCGGACATCCTTGAGATGCTTAGGCAGAGGGGGAACTGGACTGCCCTAATCCCTCAGAGGACGAGTCTCTGTACCTGGACGCATTTGGTTCTCACCCCTCCACCTCCTGGGTGTCTCCGCCTTTCGACCCACTCATGGAGGTGGTGGCTCTGAAGGAGTGGAAGGCCCCAGACACAGTGGAACCAACTTCCCGTAGGCCCACAAAGTTTTACAGCCCCGTCCGACAAACAGTTTCTTACGAAGGGTGTCCCGGTTGATGCCATGGTGGTTGCAGCAGCCACTAAGAAGGAGTTGGCTGATCCTTCTGTCCCTGTCCATCCACCTAATAAAGAATCTAGGACAATTGACAGGTACAGGAAGCGGATATTTTCTTCAGCGACCTGTTCCATGCGGTCGCTGAACTACCTGTGCCATTTCACCCACCTTCAAAGGGATATCCTTAAGGAATTGGGTGATACCCTTCAGGATCCATCTGCTGCGGGGTCTCAGGAAAAGATTAACTCTCAGCTGGCAACCCTTAACTCCATAGTTAACTCCTCCATGCAGCTCATTTCTTATGCAGCCGATGGGGTGAGTAGGGCCGCAGGCACAGGTGTAGCCTTGAGACGACATGCCTGGATGCGGTTGTGCAACTTTGCTGACCCCTTAAGGCGCCCTTCACCAACACCCCCTTCGATGGTTCGGCTTTGTTTGGACCACAGGTGAAGGATACACTTACCAGGTGCGAGCAGGAAGGTAAGGCTCTCTCTGCCGTTGGAGTCCGTTTTTCTGCAGTGGGAGTCCGTTTTTCTACCCCATCTAGACCATACCCGAAAGGTCAGAAGGGTGGAAAAATGTGGTTTCGTAAACCCCAGGGAGTCGTGCCTGATGCACGTGGCGAGTTTCCCTCCAGGGGCAGAGGAGGGAACAATAATAGATGCCGCCCGAGGGGTAGAGGGGGTCCACAGAATCAGGGTAGCAGGGAATCTTTCTCTGACCCTTCCAGCACCCCTGAGGGGCTGCCCACCTTCGGAGGCAGTCTGGGGAAGATTGTCACTGTACCCAGAAGCCTGGCAACTCCTCACACAAGACAAATGGGTACGGTCTATCATATCAGAGGGTTACAAAATTCCCTTCGTCCACACCCCTGTACCAAGAAACAGATCCCTTCCAGATGTCCCACCCGCGCTAAGTGGTCAAGCAGTACTGGAAATTTCAAAACTGCTAAAAAAAGAGGGTCATCCAGCCAGTCCCAGCAGACCAGCAAGGATCCGGAATTTACTCTAAGTTCTTTTTGGTACTGAAAAAGACAGGGGACTGGAGACGCATTCTGGATCTCAGCAGACTGAACAGGTCTATACAAAGAACAAAGTTCCGGATGGTCACGCTTAAGTCCATTCTACCCTTTTTGGGTCAGGACAATTGGATGTGCTCTATAGACCTTCAGGATGCTTACTACCATATCAAAATGAACAGGTGCTCCAGAAGGTTTCTCCCCTTCCTGCTGGGAGCCAGTCACTATCAGTTCAGAGCCCTGCCCTTTGGTCTCACCACAGCCCCCAGGGTGTTCACCAAATGCATGGCAGTGGCGCCGGCTCACCTGAGACGACGGGGATTCCAGGTCTTTCCATATCTCGACGACTGGCTCCTTACTGCTTCCACCAGGCATCAACTTCTGCGAGCCAGGGACTATACCATTCAGACTTGCTCCGAGCTAGGTATATCAATAAATTTCGAAAAGTCTGCATTGTCGCCTTGTCAATCTATAACATTTATAGGCGCAGAAATAAACACAAAAGATCTGTCTGCAAAACTTCCTCCAGACAGAGTATCAGACATTCGCCGCCATGTACAAGTACTACTAAAGTGCAAGATGATTCAGGCCAGATTTGTACTAAAAACTTTGGGTCTTATGGCGGCAGCGATCATTATAGTCCCCCTGGCTCGTTTCCACATGCGGATCCTTCAGTGGATGCTTTTTACCCAGTGGTCCTTTCAACAGCTCCCAATGTCCCACAGAAATAATGATCACTCAAACATGCAAAGACCACCTGGCTTGATGGATGGTCTCCCCTACAGTTCTCCAGGGCAGAGACAGTTTGTTCTTCCTTCTCCTGTTGCCACGGTGACCACGGATGCCTCCCTGATCGGGTGGGGTGGGGGGCATTTTCAGGGCAGGACTGTCCAGGGAACATGGCAACCCCTAGAATTCCACCTGCATATAAACGTCTTGGAAATGAGAGCGGTACTTTTAGCGTTGCAAGCTCTTCAGGACTCTCTACCTATCGGGACTATTGCAATTCAAACAGACTATGTCTGTAGTGTGGTACATCAACAAGCAGGACGGAACCAGATCCTACCCCTTATGTCGAGAAGCACTCAGACTCTGGCAGTGGGCGATCTCTTCCCAACGGTTTCCGATAGCAACGCACATCCCCGGGAAGTCCAACATCATAGCAGACAGGCTGAGCAGAGCCATTCTCATGCCTCACGAGTGGTCTCTCAGTCAGTAGCGGACAAGATTTTCCGTAGATGGGGTCAACCTTGCTGCGACCTTTTCGCAACTCCTCTCAACAGCAAGTGCGAAGACTTCTTCACTCTATTCCCCCTCCCCGGCCATTCCACCAGAGACGCTTTAATCCACGATTGGCCCTGGGGTCTTCTGTATGCATTCCCTCCATTTCCCTTAATTCCCAAACTGATTCAGAAAGCGACCGCTTTGGGTTCCAGGATGATCCTCATTGCCCCATACTGGCCTAGACAAATGTGTTTCCCGTTCTTTCATCATCATCTGTTGGAGCAGCCCTGGAGTCTGGACCCAGTGCTGGATCTGTTGGTCCATCAGTCGGGCGGGCTGCACCAATCCCTTCAGTCTCTCAACCTCACAGCTTGGTTGCTCCACTTCCAACCTTAGCCAGGCTTCCACAGCTTTCTCAGCCAGTACGTGAAATCATCCTTTCTTCACATAAATCTACTACCAGAAAAACCTATGCTAGTAAGTGGAAACGTTTCTCCTGCTGGGCAGAGACCAAGAATATAGATCCCTTTACAGCCCCAGTCCACACTGTTCTGGATTTTTTGGCAGAGCTCTTTCGAGGAGGCTCCTTCTGCCACCATTAGAGTCCAATTGGCTGCCATCGCTAATTTTCATGCTGGACTGTCGGAGACCAGCATCATGTCCCATAAACTTTGTAAAGCCTTTCTCAAAGGAACTGTATTCTTCAGGCCTCCAGTTAGAGATCCCCTGTCTTCGTGGGATCTGAACCTTATATTATCCTCTCTGATTCTACCTCCTTTTGAACCTGCGGCCTCCTTTTCTTTAAAGTTACTGTCCTGGAAGACTCTCTCTTCTTAGTAGCTATCACCTCAGCTAGAAGAGTGTCGGAACTTCAAGCCCTCTGCCTTCGTCCTCCTTATCTTGTTTTTCACAAGGATAGAGTCTCACTTAGAACTAACCCTTCCTTTTTACCCAAGGTTCCTTTTGAGACAAACCTGAATCAGGCTGTTGAGCTTCCTGTCTTTTTTCCTAACTATTCAAACAGAGCTGAACAAAAGCTGCACTTTTTGGATGTTCACAGGCAATTATGTTTTTATTTGGACAGGACAAACAAATTAGGAAGTCAGGCCAACTCTTCCTGTCTTATGCTGAGGGCAGGCAGGGCTTTCCAGTTTCTAAAGTATCTTTATCCAGATGGCTGGCTTCAATCATATCCTTCATTTACCAATTAAGACACAAAGAACTCCCCGTAAAACCAAAAGCTCATTCCACCGGAGCATTAGCCACGTCGGTAGCTTTTCAAGCAAAGCTCCCAATGGAATCTATTTGTGCTGCAGCCACTGTGGGCCACTCCTCATACCTTTCTTTCTCATTACAAGTTGGATATAGCCTCCAAGAATCGGGCTGAGTTTGGTTCCACTGTGCTCAAGAGTCTGTTCCGATGAGCCACCTAGGACTAAGGTGCTAGGGATGCTGTCCCATCCAGCAAGAATGAAGGCAAGATTGACAACTTAACATTAAGAAGTTATGAACCTACCATAACGTTCCATGTTAGTTGTCTTCTTCTCGCCTTCTTTCTTGTGTCACACCCGCCATCCCCCTCGCCTGGACAGATTGAGAAGAATCCTTCTGAGGCTGTATTCCTCTACTGGACTATTCCCAGGTTATGTCCCCCTCGGTTACCATCGTAGGTAATCCTTCTCGTTTGGTAGAGCTAACACCATGGAGACACCTGTCCAAACTATATCTGGGTATTGGACGCCTAGCATTGTGGGATATAGGGAGGGCCTCGAGCCAGTAAATAGCTCTCGGGCTTTGGTATAGGCAGAGTTGGAGCCGAGGATCGGCTCCGAACCCATCCAGCAAGAAAGAAGGCGAGAAGACAACTAACAGAACGTTATAGTAGGTACATAACTTCTTATCTTCCATCCGGACAGGGTTTCTCTAAGGGCAAACCCAACATTTATGCCTAAGGTAGTGTCCATTGTGGCTCTTAACCAAACCATTCATTTGCCTACTTTTTACCCAAACCCACAGAATAAAGGGGAGAGACTTCTGCATTCTTTGGACATACACAGACAGCTACACTTCTACTTGGGCAAAACTAAAGCTTTCAGAAAGACTGAGCAACTTTTAGTGGCATGTGCTGCAGGATCACAAGGAAAGGCTATCTCAAAGCAAACTATTTCAAAATGGATAGGACACTGCATTCATTTCTGCTATTCACAACATGGCAAATCAGTGCCTAAGGGCATTAGACCACATTCTACCAGGGGCAGCAGCCACCTCAGCAGCCTTCCTCAGAGGAGTATGGACCAAGGATATTTTGGAGGCTGCAACTTGGACTTCAGTGCACACTTTTACAAAGCACTACCACTTAGCTCTTTACTCTAAATCCAGAGCAGGCTTTGCCACTGCAGTTTTGCAGGGCCTTATAGCCACTCCTAATTCTATTTAAACCCAGCCGCCCAACCTCAGCTTTGGGATTCAACCCAAGTGTAATGACTGCAACAGTGAAACACGATGAACTTAGTACAGTTTTGTACCTACCATAAATGTAGATGTTCGAGTGTATTCACTGTTGCAGTCCAGGTTACCCACCTACCATCCCCCTTTCTTTTCTGGGATTTATCTGTACTTCTCTATCCTATACAACCTATGTGGTGTATGTGCTTGTAGATGAAGGTATTGTTTATTTTAGTGCATGTTTTATAAGCAATGTTTTTTTTTAGCTTATCCTTTTGGGGGCACCTGACATTTGGGGCAAGAAAAACTGAAGAAAATGGCGTCAGCTGCATCTTTTATACTCCTGGCGCTCTGACGTCAGGGAAGAGGCAAAAGCAACCGATGCCGGACCAAGACTTTGGAATTCAGGCCGACTGCGGGTAGCCTTCTAGCAGAATAACCAAGGTGTAATGACCGCAACAGTGAATACACTCTAACATCTACATTTATGGTAGGTACACAACTGTACTTTCTGGACATTGTAGATGCTTTCTTGTAATCTAGCCTTTCTCCAGACACTTGACCTCCAGCTCCCAGAAAACCTGACCGGTATTAGAGTACCTGACTCTCACAAGTTCCTCTTCAAGAATCCTACTGCGCATCCAGAGACCATTTCCCAAGGACCAAAGGGCATTAAGACTACTGCTGCCAAAAAACCCTACTCCTTCTGATAGAGGTTCTAGACCCTTGGACATATGGGGTAAGAGGGTATATACTTCTGCTACTTTGGCCATTAGGGCTTTAAATTACCAGTTTCATATGTTAAAGTACCAACAGCATATTGTGGGACTAAACAGAAAATGATGCTGATTCCTGACTGTACTGAACAGAAAGTTACAGGATTTAATGCATTCTGCAGAACAAGTTTTTAAACATACTTTGCAATGTGGTTTTGATATTTTAGAAGCATTTTGCAGGGCTGCTGTCACTGGGTCTATACTTAGAAGGCAAATGCTTGGCTTATGGAGCAAAACTTGCCAGATCATGTTAAAGCTAAATTACTGGATGCTCCCTTAAACCAAGACAGTCTGTTTGGCAACAAAGCAGAAGAAGCCCTCAAAAAGATGGAGGAAAAACCTAAATCTATACAAACTTAAAGATTTCCTGCAAATACAGCCTCCCAGATTTAGTAGGCATTGGCCTTCAAAGAACTGGTCCTTTCCAGCCTCTTCCAGGCCTTCTCAGTCCAATCCCAGGAACAGCAGACCACCTAGGTTACAGTCTCTGGCTATGCACAGGCCTAAGCAGTGGGGGGCTCCCACTTCCAAAGCAGGGAGTAATAAGACACCCCCCTTTGGAAAAATGGCACAATGACTTAACCTTAACCCTTCCAAGCCCTGCTCAGCTGCCTGCTGCCTTAGGAGGAAAGCTCGCCCTGCATTCAAAAAACTGGGAACTCATTACCCAGGACAAATGGGTTTTGAATATAGTTTCCCAAGGATACAGATTCCAATTCCACACCCTACCAACCCCAAACGGTTGGCCAGACCTACCCTCAAATCCAGTGGGCAGAGGCTCTACAGCAGGTTCTTTCTCTTCCAAGTATCAGGGCTATTCAACCTGTCCCAGCAGAAGAAAGGGGACGAGGTTTTTATTCAAGACTTTTCCTGGTACCCAGAAAAGACTGCTCCTGGCCATATCCTGGACCTCTCTATTCTAAACACCTTTTTGGTAATCACAAAATTCAAAATGCTAACACTTCAACAGTTGCTTCCTATACTAGGCAAAGATGCCTGGTTGGCAACCTTAGATTTAAAGGAAGCTTACCTGCACATTCCAATAAGGGAATCTTGCAGGAAATACCTACGCTTCAGGGCAGGGCAGGCTTCATGCACTATCAGTTCTCTGCACTTCCCTTTGGCTTATCTGCTGTGCTCAGGGTATTCAGCTCCAGCTGTTGCATTTTGCAGGCAGAGGGATATTCAAATATAGCCATACTTGGACGATTGTCTGATTCAGGCAGAAAGCCGGGACTTGCTATTAAAACATCTGGCATTCGTAAAGAAATTTCTACCCTCACTGGGCTACACCATAAATGAAAAGAAATCTCACTTAGTACCCTGTCAACACATTGTATTCCTGGGAGCAAGCTTGAACACAACTTCCCAGATGGCCTTCCTCACTCCAGAGAAACAAGTTTGACAACCTGCTGGCCACAAAGACCCAGCTATCTGCAAGGAAAATTTATGCAAGCCCTGGGGCTCATGGCCTCTTGCATTCTACTATTTCCATATGCAAGACTGCACATGAAGAAACTACAGTGGTATCCAAAAAAGCCTATGGTGTCAACATTCTCAGGACCTGGAATCAATTATTCCTATCATTCCTTGTATAAAGGCAAGAGTTCCTTTGGTGGGCAGAGGCCTTCTACTACAATAAGGGGCTCCCTCTCACTCTACCCCCTGCCGCCCAAACCCTATCAGACGCATTAGACTATGCATGGGGGGCTCAGGGCAATGCATTCAGGGTAAATGGAACCCGAGACTGATGCACCTGCATGTTGAACAAAAAGAAATGTTAGTTGTATAGAATTCCCTGGCCGCCTTCAAAGATCACATTCTTCCAGGACTATTCTTGGTAAAGACAGACAGCACTACAGTTATGTGTTACATAAACAAGCAGGGGGGTACCCACTCATACCCTCTCTGCAGACTAGCCATGGCTCTGTGGAACACAGCCTTGTGCTACCAAGTGCACCTACAAGCTCAATTCCTGCCAGGCAAGCTAAATTCACTGGCAGATGACCTAAGCAGAAGTCTCATGGACCCACACAAATGAAACTGGAACCAAAGATATTTAACCTCTTGAGGAACAAATGGGGGACTCCAGAAATAGACCTGTTTGCCTCCCCTCAGAGCTACCAATTGGACAAATTCTGCACAAGGACCTCCCACAGTCAAGCTTAGAAAGTGGATTCCCTGTCCTTTACCTGGAAAAGCCTCTTTGTTTATGCCTTTCCCCCTCTGCGTCTCCTCTCGAAGGTTCTGCTAAAGATCAAACGGGACAAGCCAAGGGCAATACTGATTGCACCAGATGGGCCATGCCAGCACTGGTACCCCTTCTTGCGCAGTATGACTGTGCTAGAGCCATGGCACCTGCCCCAAACCCCTTCCCTGCTGTCCCAGCAGGTGGGCCAGATTCTTCACCCTCTGCTTCAAACCCTGAACCTTGCAGCCTGGCTAATTCCTTGAGCTCTCCAATAGCATCACTCAGTAAGCAGGTGGTAGATTTCATTCTGGAGACAAGGAGGCCTGGTACTAGAAAATCCTATGCTGACAAGTGGAAAAGATACTGTTCCTGGAACCAGATTCTGGATGAGCACAACGGTGCCCAGCTTACCTCATATACTTGAGTACTTAACAGAAATGCTCCACAAGGGCCTATCCTTGTCTATTAAAATTCATGCCTTTGCCATTTCAGCACATTATAATACTGAACCACCCCTCTTCTCTCACTCCCTGCTAAAGCAGTTCCTCAGAGGGGCCAACATTTTAAGACCCCAGGAGAGCCCCTACTCCAGCCTGGTACCTTAACTTTGTATTGGGAAAGCTCACTCTCCCTGCCTTTGAGCCAGCTGCATCTGCAGAGTTGAAATTCCTTTCTTGGAAAACAGCTTTCCTTCCAACCATCACTTCAGCAAGGACAGTGTCTGAATTACAGACCCTCATGGCAGTGGAGCCCTTCATTATCTTCCATGCAGACAGTGTTTCCCTCAGGACCAGTCCTTCCTTTATGCCCAAGGTGTTGTCCAGTGTGGCCCTAAATCAGTCCATTCATTTGCCTTCCTTTTTCCCGAATCCACAAAACAAAGGAGAACGAATACTGCACTCTTTGGACGTGCACAGACAACTTGGATTTTATTTTTACAGGACTAAGCCTCACAGAAAATCTGAACAGCTGCTAGTGGACTTTGCTGCAGGGGCAGAGGGGAAGGTCAGTTCAAAGCAAACCATTTTTAAATGGATAGCCCAGTGCATTCATTTCTGCTATAAGCACCATGGAAAACCTACCCCACAGGGGGTAAGATTGCATTCCACTAGGGCTGCATCTACCTCTACAGCCTTTCTCAGAGGAGACCCTACCAGGGACATCCTGGAAGCTGCTACCTGGAGCTCTGTACTTGCCTTCACCAAGCATTACCACATCCTTATTTTTTCTAAATCCAGAGCTGGTTTTGCCACTGCAGTCTTGCAGGGCTTAATAGCTGATTCTAATGCTCTCAGACTTCCTCCTCCCTTCCTTAGCTTTGGGAATCAACCCATATGTGATGACTGCAACAGTGAAACACAAAGAACATAGTGCAGTTGTGTACACTTGACATAAATGTAGATGTTAGAATGTATTCACTGTTGCAGTCCTGGTTACCCTCCCTCCAGCCCCCTGACTTCTCTTGGCTCTACCTTTCCTTCTTGTTTGGTGTATTTAAGCCTTCTGGTGTATTTGCTTTTTGATGGAGGTGTACCAAAACATAAAATTGCTTCCCATTGTGGGGGCACCTGACATCTGGGGCAAGTAAAACTGATGTAATGGCATCGGCTGCATGTTTTATACTCCTGATGACCTGATGTCATGGAAGAGGAGACTGCATCCAACGCAGGAATCCAAGACTCTGGTATTCAGGCCGGCTGGGAGCTACCTGCAGTCAGATAACCCAAATGTGAGGAGTGCAACAGTGAATACACTCTTAACATCTACATTTATGGTAAGTGTGCGCAACTGTACTTTCTCTGCCTTACCGTTGGTCTCTCTGCTGCTCTGAGTGTTCTCAGTGTGTTGCTCCTGTGATAACCCACAGCAGACTACAGGGTATCCACATTTTTTCCACATTTAAATCTTTGCAGAGTTTTTTTTTTTTTTTCTTCAAAGTGTTGGGAATATCTCCCTTGTGTCACAGATCTCAGATCTACACAGGCTAGGTTTGCCAGAGAATGTTCAGAAGTCTTTTCTGGAAACCCCCTCCCCTTTTTGCAGGATTGTTCTTATGGGCTGCTGGTAGACACCTCAGTATAACAAGCTTTTATTTCACAGGAAAAATAGCTCTATATTTAGATCTATTTATAGGGTTTTCCACTCAGACTTTTGTCTCATCACAGAAATACCTTTGAATTCTGAGTCTCATGGCATCCATGATTCTTGTGATGCCTCTTGCAAGACTCCACATGAAAAAGATGTAGTGATATCTGAAATTTGTATGGTTCCAGTATCAACATCCATTGACTTTTTCCAAATTCCAGTTCTGGGATTTATAAAAAGGGAGCTGATGTGGCGAAGACATCAAATTTCTGAGTCCAGGTCTCTCATTCTCTCCCACACCAAAGCAGTCCATCACAGATGTCTTAGATTTTGCTTTGTAGTAGCATCAGTGGGCATAAAAGTGCAAGGTCTGTGAAACAAAAGACAGACCAAAACACAAAATAGATGACTCTAATAAATGCTTTTAACTTTCTGTATCATCTGTGGTTCCTGAGACCTCGTCAAGCATTTACAGATACCACAGGGATGGTGGTACATAAATAAGCAAGGGGGAACCAAATTTTACCCCTCTATAGACTAGCCACCCTAGTATTGGATATAGCTTTGTAGCACAGTCTTATTGTATAGGCATCTTGCATTCCATCAGAGCAAAATTGTGTGGGTGACAAACTGAGCAGGACCAGAGCAGACCCTCAGGAATGGAAACTGAATTGGGAAGCTTCTGAAATTGGTCCATCTGTATGGAGCACCTCAGACATTTTTGCTTCCTCTCTAATCAATCAGCTGGCAAAATTCTGTTCTGGGATTCATAGGTAGGTACTAGGCTCTGGGATTCACAGGTAGGTACTAGGCTATCTGCCCAAAGGCATTTATAAGCCTAGCCAGAATGTGTTGGCTTTCGCCGTCCCCTTAGATTAGTTCCCTGTGGCTCTTTCCAGCAGAGCCACTGAAGTAATCCCCAGGTAAACTTTGATGTTCATAGTGTTTCACTGTTGCAGGCATTAAACTTGGGATCTGAAGTAGGCAGACTTCATTCGTCTGCAACCTGTGGGTATCTGATCCGATCTCGGATCCGAGCCGGCAATTCAAAAGCTTAGGCTCCGAGCTCCTAGCTCCTCCCTCTTACCCATAACCCCTTGCCAAGCCCTGACTGACCTCAGATTTCGTTTGCCGCTTTTCAAGAAGCAACGGAATTCTAGAGCTCCTGGCGTGGTTTGAGATAAGTGTAGTTTTCTGACAGGAAAATTTTTGAAATTCTATATTTTTGTTATTAATATAGTTAGAGTTGTGTGTGGTTAAGGCTTTCCTCCCTCTTTAGTTAATTTTTCTCGGGTTTTCGTAGTTTGTTTGTGTGTTTGTGTGTTTAGGCCTTAGGTGTAATGTCTGAAGCCCCTAAGGCTGTTTTTTCGAAATGTACCGAGTGTGGCCATAAGCTGTCCCCAGCAGATGGCCACACTCGGTGCAAGAATGCTTGGGGGTTGAACACCTGTCTTCTGGTTGTACCATTTGTGCAGGGTTCAACCCCCGGGCTTTAAGGGAACGGAGGTCGGTTGGTGCTGGCGGGTCTTTTACCCCAGATACTGCTTCGCCTCTGCCCTCCAGTCAGCAACCTGTTGCTGTGAGTTCTCCCTCCGGCTGGGACTCAACCTCCCTTAAAGTTGCCGGAGGAAGGATTCTTCTAGGGAGAGACAGAAGGAGAGGCACAGGGAGAAGCACCACAAGAGGAGAGCAAGCTTCCAGTTCGGCTCCTCCATCTAAGCGGGCTTCCCTGTGCCTTCTAGCTTCCTCCTCCTCGGCTCCACTCCCTCGGTTCTCTCCTGGACCCGAGGAGGAGGAGGCTAGCCCTTCCAGGAGGTCACAGAGACGGCTCTCTAGGTCCGCCGGTGGCCTCCTCTAGATCGACTTTTTCGATGGGCGAAGCTGATATGGACCGGATGATGAGCAAATTCATCCAGGCCCAAATGCAAATGGGAGTGCTCCTAGCCCCCAACCGGGAGGGGCTTGACCCCTTTTCGCCCCTTAGCTCCTTCTCCGACCCATACCACGGGTTCGGAGCTATCGGCGCCGTGCAGATTTGGATCCGGGGTGGGTCGGATCCGATAGGTCGGCGCACTCGGATCCGTCCCATCCCTTGAGTGCTTGGTGCCGGACCCGACCTCTCGAGCCGAGGGCGAGCCTCGGATCCGAGGAGCTGGTGTGTCTTCGGCCCGTCCAGGTCGGAGCACACTGGTCTCGGATCCGACTGTTTGCTCCGACTCCGATCCGCACGCCGGATCCGAGTGGGGTTGGCTCTCGGGCTTAGAGAAGCTGGCTCCCCTCGGCTTTCAACGTTATGGAAAGGGCACTGTCGAGGACATCCGGACCCCGGTCCCTGCCACGGCTCCATCCCGCACTCCATTGCAGTTGGGCCAGGCCCCCACCAGCCGGTCCCAGGGACAGCCCGCCTCGATGTCCCAAGTGGTTCCCTTGGAACATCCATCTGCTGAAGAGTACTCCTCGGACAGCCCCCGATGAAGTACCTCGAAGCGCAAGTGCAAGAGGAGGCACATGGACTCCCTGAGTCCGTCACTGAAGACACGGACTTGGATGAAGGGAAGGCTCCCTAGGTCACCCCTGAGGACGTCTCATTTGGAGACATCATGGAGATGTTAAGGATCAGGGGGTGGTCTGCCCCAAGGCTTCTTCGGACGAGTCTGTGTTCTTGGAGGCATTCGAGGCGGCCCTTCTACCTCTTGGGTGTCCCTCCTGCTGACCCCTGGTAGATCTTATATCTATCAGGGCGTGGAAGGATCCGGACACCATTGAGCCTATTCCTAAGCGCCTGGACCGCATTCTTTCTCCTCCATCAGACCGCACCCACTGGAGTAAGGGTCCCCCAGTAGATGCCATGATGATGGCTGCAGCCACGAAGAGGGAATTGGCCCAGGAGAGTCCCTCCGTCCATCCTCCGGGCAAGGAGTCCCGTTCGATGGATCGCATTGGGAAGCGAGTTTTAGTTCAGCGACCTTCTCCTTGAGAGCTGAACTACATGGCACATGTCATTAGGATGCAGCGAGATCTGATTAAAGAATACGCTGCATCTCCCCCGGAGTCCATCTCGAGTGAGGATAAACAGGTTTACTCCACCCGAATGGCCACTCTCAGATCTGTATCCAATACATCTATGCGGCTGCTGTCTCATGCTACTGAGGGAGCCGCTAGAGCCAGAGGAGCAGGCCTTGTCATGAGGCGACAGGCCTGGCTCCGCCATTGTGATTTTGCTGAGCCCTTCAAGGTGACCTTCGCGAATGCCCCTTTCGATGGTTCTGCCTTGTTTGGCAAGACTGTTCGCGAGACTTTAGTCCAGAGCGAAAGGACGGAAGACGCTGTCTGCCGTCGGAGTCTGCTTCTCAGCTCCCCAGAGGTCCTTCTCTAAGAACCAAAAGGGACAGAAGAAGATGTGGTTCCGGAAGTCGCAGCAGTCCCAACCTGCTCCGGATAACCAGTCCTTCCGTGGCAGAGGAGGACGGGAGGTCGTGCCAGAGGCAGGGGGCTCCTGGCAACTTTGGGTCCAGAGAACCCTTCTCTGAGAGACCCACGCAGCAGCCCTGAAGGGTTGCCCGGCTGTCCGTCTCTGGAGGCAGTCGGGCGTTTCGATGCACCTGACTTCTTGGGAGTCCATAACAACAGACAGTTGGGTGCTTGCTTATATCCAGAGGATATTCAATACCCCTATTCAAGATTCCCAAATCTCGCAGCCTCCCAGATGTTCCACCCGACCAAAGGGAGGCGGCAGCTATCGAAATCGAGCAGCTGCTAGGAAAAAGAGCCATCCAGCGCGTCCCCCCAGATCAAACCGGATTAGGGTTTTACTCCAGGTTCTTTTTGGTGCCAAAGAAGACGGGGGACTTAAGACCAATTTTAGACCTTTCCCTGTTGAACCTGTCAGTAACCAAGCAAAAGTTCCGGATGGTCACCCTGCAATCTATACTCCCCCTTTTGAGGGAGAACGACTGGATGTGTTCCATAGACCTCAAGGATGCGTACTACCACATTCGGATGGACAAACGATCCAGGAGGTTTCTTCGCTTCCGGCTGGGAGCCAGTCATTATCAGTTCAGGGTCCTCCCCTTTGGTCTCACCTCAGCCCCCAGGGTGTTTACCAAGGTGTTAGCGGTGGTAGCGGCCCACCTGAGGCTCCAGGGGTTACAGGTCTTTCCGTACCTGGACGACTGGCTCCTGACGGCATCATCAAGGCATCTTCTGTGCTCAGCCAGGGATTACTTCCTTCAACTAGCACCAAGGCTGGGCATCACGATCAACTGGGAGAAATCTTTTCTGAATCCAACTCAAATTATAGATTTCATAGGAGGAAGACTAGACACCAGATCAATGCGAGCCTTCCTCACCCCAGACCGTATCGTCAGCCTGAGGTGTCATGTGACAGCAATCCTTCAACCTTCTCCAACTGCAGCTTCGGTCCTGAGGGCCCTAGGTTCTATGGCGGCAGCTATCCCGCTTCTAATTCATGCCCGTTTGCATGCGGGTTCTTCAATGGACCCTTCAAGTTCAGTGGTCTCCTCTTTGTTCGTCTCTAAATGCTCCGATTGCGGTCAGCAGAGCGTGCAGGGACTCCCTTCTGTGGTGGCTTCTTTCTCCGGAGCCCCTAGCAGGAGACCTTTGCTGCATTTCCCGAGCCACAGTGACCACGGACGCTTCTTGCCTCGGTGGGGGCATTCTGCGGGAAAGATTGTCCAAGGCACGTGGAATCCCACAGAGACGTCATTGCATATAAATGTCCTGGAAATGAGGCGGTGCTCCTAGCGTTGCAAGCACTTCACCACGTTCTTCCTACAGGGACTATTGCGATTCAGACAGACAACATGTCCGTAGTCTGGTATATCAACAAGCAGGGAGGAACCAGGTCTTACCCCCTTTGTCGAGAGGCCATGAGAGTCTGGGAATGGGCAATTTCCACCAAACGCTTTCTGATAGCAACGCACATTCTGGGAAAGTCCAACATCCTTGCGGACAAGCTCAGTCGCACCATCCTTTCTCCACATGAGTGGTCCCTCAATCTTCAAGTAGCGAAGAAGATTTTTGCCGTTTGGGGGCAATCCTGTTGCGATCTTTTTGCTTCTCCCTCAAACGCCAAATGCGACAATTTCTTCGCTCTGCTTCCCCCACCAGGGGAGTTCCCAGAGGATGCTCTGGTGCATGCTTGGCCTCCCGGTCTCCTTTATGCCTACCCTCCACTTCCTCTGATGCAGAGGTTTCTGCAGAAAGCCAACAGTTTGGGGAGCAGAATGATTCTCATTGCCCCATTCTGGCCTCGACAACCTTGGTTCCCCTTGTATGGTCTCACAAAATCAATCCACCATGGATTCTGGATCCAATTTCGATCTCATCTCTCACCCTCTGGGAATGCCAGTTCCCAATCTGCGGACCTTGAAGTTGACAGCTTGGCTGCTCCAATTCCAACCTTAATTAGGACTCGGTATCTCTTCACCGGTCAAAGCCATTTTGGTGGCTGCTCATAAACCTTCCACCAGACAGGTTTATCGGAGTAAATGGAAGAGGTTCTCTATATGGGCAGGACAGAGAACTGTGGATCCTTTTCAGCACCTATCTCTGCGGTGCTAGCTTTTCTAACAGACCTCTTTCATCAAGGGGCCAGTTCTTCCACGATTAAGGTACAATTGGCTATCTCGCATTATCACATTGGCCAGGACACAGCTCCCCTTATGACAGCGAAATTATGCAAAACCTTTCTCAAAGGAGTTTTTGTTAAGGCCTCCAGTCAAGGAGGTTGTACCACCTTGGGACTTGTCTTTAGTCCTGCAGGCCCTTACTGCTCCTCCCTTCGAGCCTGCAGCTTCTGCTGATTTAAAATACCTTTCCTGGAAGACTGCCTTTCTGGTAGCTATCACTTCAGCCAGAAGGGTGTCTGAGCTTCAGGCTCTGTGTCAAACCGCCTTATCTTTCTTTCTTCCCTGATAGGGTGTGCCTCAGGACCAATCCATCTTTTCTTCCGAAGGTCTCTTCTGAATCCAATATTAACCAGTCTATCAATCTGCCTGTCTTTTTTCCCAAGTATTCAAACAAAGGAGAATACAAATTGCATTCATTGGATGTTCATAGACAATTACGTTTTTATATTAACAGGACAGCTGGCCACAGGAAATCAGATCAGCTGTTC
Source organism: Protopterus annectens (assembly GCF_019279795.1). Lineage (NCBI taxonomy): Eukaryota > Metazoa > Chordata > Ceratodontiformes > Protopteridae > Protopterus > Protopterus annectens. Next base: position 284,591,396 of record NC_056748.1, on the reverse strand, counting down.
GTCTCCTTTGCTAAATTTGCTCTGGGTAAAGCAGTGTCTAAAGTCACTCTATCTAAATGGATTGCTAATTGCATTCTGCAGGCATATGACACTTCAGGCAGACCTGCTCCTCAGAGGGTTACGGCTCATTCTACTAGGGCAGTTTCTCGTCAGCCGCCTAAGTCCGTGTTTCGTTGGATGATATCTGCGGCAGCTACTTGGGCCTCGCCTCATACTTTTATTTCTCATTACAAGGTGGATGTTGTTTCTAGAGGAAGAGCATCCTTTGGCTCAGCGGTGCTCGGAACATCCTTCCATGACGCCCAAGATTCAGGTAGCTAGGGACTCTGTCCCACAGGTTGCAGACGAATGAAGTCTGCCTACTTCAGATTTAGAAGTTATGTACTCACCATAACGTTCCATCTGAGTAGGTGACTTCATTCGATGCAACTATCCTCCATCCCCCTGACCTTTATAGTGCGAGTATTTATGCTGTTTTAGTATACTGTGGTCAGTATTTTGAGGCAAACTCAATCTGAGGTCAGTCAGGGCTTGGCAAGGGGTTATGGGTAAGAGGGAGGAGCTAGGAGCTCGGAGCCTAAGCTTTTGAATTGCCGGCTCGGATCCGAGATCGGATCCGATACCCACAGGTTGCATCCGAATGAAGTCACCTACTCAGATGGAACGTTATGGTGAGTACATAACTTCTAATTATCCTGCTAGCAGGCTACCCGCATTCGGCCTGAATTCCAAAGTCCTGGTCCAGCATCGGTTGCTGTCGCCTCTTCCCTGACGTCAGTGTGCCAGGGGTATAAAAGATGCAGCCGACGCCATTTTCTTAAGTCTTTCTTGTCGTGCGGTGCCCAAAGCAAAAGCAGTTTGCAAGTGCCGATCGGCCGACTCCTGAGATTTTCAAAACCGAATTTCAGATCCGAAGTCTTCATTAAAGCTAAGTACCCCATTGGGGAAACTTTTTTTCTTGCTCCAGACCGATGTTAGAAAAAGTTAACAATTGTATTTCTTGTGGGAAGCAAATGCCTCCCAAGGATCTTCATTCTTACTGTATTCCTTGCCTAGGCCCTGACCATGATGTTGCTAGCTGTCGATTTTGTGCTAGATTTAACCAACGCACTATTAAGTATCGGTACGATTTTGCCTTTCATTACATTGGCTGAAGATTTAATTATATAATTCCGTCGGAACAGCCGACGACAGGAGTTTATAAAAAGTGCAAGGAAAAGGACAGGCATCCGAGATCCAAAACTGGCGACGAGGCCTCCGCTAGGCCAGTCGCCGGTTCTCACTGAGGTGCTTTCGCAGCCCCTGACGCCCGCTACCTCAGAGCCACAGGCCGCTTCCGACTCCCACCTGGAGCCGACTAGGCCTCTGGATACTCAAGGTATTGGACACAAGGAAAAACTATTCCCTCAGATGGGTCCGGAGCCGCTGAGCAGGCATCGGCTTCTGAGGGTGTTTTCAGACATACAAAGTTATATGTAAAGCCAACCTCAGCTTCAAAGGCAAGACTAAGGCAGCTCTAAAGACAATGAAACAAGTACAGCATTCTCCTGCACAGACTTCATGCCTAAAAAAACATGCTTAAAATGGACGAAGACCTAATTACTTTGATCAGGGGTTCCCATCCCCCTCCTGATAAGAGGCCTAGGCAAGAGACAGAATATGAATCTTCAGATCAGGTTTCCATTTCCTCTGACTCCTCTTCTGAACAGGGATACTCCCTTCCTCCCTATGAAGATTTTGAAGCTGAAGAGTCTATTCCTTCAGCCTCTCCTCCTGAGGATTACTGTTTTGGGGAAACCCTCATACCATGAGGGAGCATTTTCACTGGGAGAGCCAAGATTACTCAAAATCTAAGAAAAGGGTCAGAGACTTTCTTTTGCTACCTCAGCGCAGACCTCTTGCTATTCCACCTGTTCTAGACATAGTAGATGTATTTTCAGGGTCCATCCTGACTCCTGACTCTTTACCCCCTGCACCGGTTAAGCCAGACAGATACTACAGGGTTCCAGATTCCCAGATTTCCACAAATTTCTATATAAAAACCCTGCTGCTGACCCAGAAACTATCTCAGGGTCCCAAAGGGGTCAAGGCTTCCACTTCGAAAAACTCTGTCCCCTTTGATAGGGATTTTAGGGCACTGGACAGATGGGGGAAAAAAGTTTACACTTCTGCTACCTTGGCTGTAAGGGCTTTAAATTGTCAGTTTCATATGCTTAAATATCGGCAATATTTAATGCCACTGCTAAAACAGAAAATGTTGACAAATTCTGAATGTCCAGATAATTTGGAAATGCAGGATTTATTGCATGCAGCTGAACAAGTGGGAAAGCATACTTTGCAATGTGGTTTGGATTCACTGAAGGCCTCTTGCAGGGCCGCTGTTACAGGTGCTGTCATTTAGAAGGCATGCTTGGTTAAAGGAACAAAATCTGCCTGATCATGTTAAAGCAAAATTATTGGATGCTCCTTTACAGCATGATATTTTGTTTGGTGTTAAGTCAGAAGAGGTGTTGAAGAAAATGGAGGATAAAGAGAAATCTATGCACAGTTAAGGATTTCTTACAGGTACAACCACCCAGATTTAGCAGGAACTGGCCTCAAAGAATTGGTCTTTTCCAATGTCGGACAGGCCACAAAGAGGCAGATACAGATGCCCGCCCTAGAGGCAGATCCCAGCCCCAAGGCTCATTCAGTCCTAAACAATGGGGTGCTTCTACCTCCAAAAGTGGAGAAGACCAGTCACAGCCATATAGAAAACAGTCCCAATGACATTCCTCTGCTAATACCAAGCACTTATCTTTTGGCAGCCCCCTTAGGGGGAAAACTAGCACTTTTTTCACAAATTGGCATATAATCACCCTGGACAAATGGGTCTTGAATATAGTGTTCCAGGGCTACGGGTTCCACTTTCACACCCTGCCAAAGGTATGCCAGACCTACCACAAAATCAATGGACAGAGGCACAAAAGCAAGTTGCATCCCTCATGGACATGAGGGCCATTCAGCGAGTACCACAGCAAGAGCAGGGACAAGGATTTTACTCAAGACTATTCCTGGTACCCAGAAAGGACAAAGCCTGGAGACCAATACTGGACCTGTCTATTCTAAACACTTTTCTGGACGTTCCAAAATTCAAAATGTTGACTCTGCAGCAGCTTCTGCCCATGCTGGGCATGAAAGCTTGGCTTGTAACTTTGGACCTAAAAGAGGCATACCTGCATGTCCCAATTAGACAATCTTGCAGAAGATACCTCAGATTCATAGCTGGCTCAATGCACTACCAATTCTCTGCACTGCCCTTTGACTTATCTACTGCGCCCAGGGTCTTCACAAAATGCCTGGCACCAGTAATTGCTTTCTGCAGACAAAGGGGAATTCAAATATACCCTTACTTGGACGATTGCCTTATTTAAGCAGAGAACAAAGACATTCTACTGAGGCATTACTAATTTGCCTAGAGTGCACGGTAAACAAAAATAAATCAAAGCTAGTACCCTCTCAAGAGATGATATTCCTGGGTGCAAGCTTAAATACAACTGCCCAGATGGCTTATCTCACGCCAGACAAACAAAGGCAACTGACTTCTTACTTAGAAATGTTGGCAACAAAGACCCAGTTATCTGCAAAAAAAAAAAAAAATTATGCAGGCTTTGGGCTTCATGGCATCCTGCATTCTACTCATTCCATATGTAAGACTGCATAAGAGGAAACTGCAATGGTATCTAAAAAGTGTTTGGACTCAACATTGCCACAACCTGGAAACATTAATTACCCTCATTCCCTGCCTGCAACAGGAGTTTCGATGGTGGGCACAGGTCTGTCACCACAACAAGGGACAGCCATTCACTCTACCCACGGCCGGGCAGACACTAACAACAGATGCATCAGATTATGCCTGGGGGGCCCACATGGCAGGAAAATGTATTCAGGGCACATGGCCAGCAAGCCAAATGCATCTTCATATCAATCAAAAAGAGATGCTAGCTGTTCAGAATGTCCTGACGGCCTTCAAGGCTCTACTTCATCCAGGACAACTGCTGGTAAAGACGGACAATACTACAGTCATGTGGTACATAAACAAGCAGGGAGGCACACATTCCTACACCCTCTGCAGGCAAGCCATGACTTTGTGGAACACAGCATTGACTTATCAAGTACACCTGCAAGCACAATTCCTGCCAGGAAAGATAATACTCTGGCAGATGAACTAAGCAGAAATCTCAAGGATCCTCATGAGTGGAAACTAGATCCACAAATCTTCAGCATAACAAGGAAATGGGGATGCCAAGACCTAGATCTATTTGCCTCCCCGCACAACTGCCAACTACAGATATTCTGCACAAGGACTTATCACAAACAAGCATGGAAAGTGGATGCCCTATCATTCAGCTGGAAAACCATTACAGTATATGCCCTTCCTCCACTGCCTCTCCTCCCCAAGGTACTCCTAAAGGTCAGACGAGAGGCCAAAAATGATACTGATTGCCCAGACTGGCCACTCCAGCACTGGTACCCAATCCTAAAGAGCTTGTCTCAAGGCCCAGCCTGGACGTTACCTATAATTCCTCATTTGCTGACCCAACAAAACAATCGGACCTTGCACAGCCAACTCAGAACCCTAAATCTGGCTGCATGGCTGATAATGTAACCATTCAGAACACACCTCTCTCTAAAGTTATGGATGTTATTTTGGAGGCCAGGAGGCCCAGCACCAGAAAATCTAATACAGGAAAATGGAAGAGATTTTGTGCTTGGAACCAGGCACAAGGAATGGACATGCTGGTACCAAATATTCCTCAGATTTTACAATACCTAACTGAGATGCTGGACAAAGGCCTATCCTTCTCATCAATTAAGATCCATGCCACTGCCATTTCAGCTCATTACAATATGGATTCACCTATTTTTTTACATCCACTGCTAAGGCAGTACTTCAGAGGGGCCAAAAACATAAAGACCTCCAAGGAGAGCTCCAACACCTGCATGGGACCTCAATTTTGTCTCTGAAAAGCTCAGACTGCCTCCTTTTGAGCCAGCCAATACAGCGGAGATAAAATACTTATGGAAAACAGCTCTGCTCCTAGCAATAACCTCAGCATGGAAAACAGCTCTGCTCCTAGCAATAACCTCAGCAAGAAGAGTCTCGGAGTTACAGGCACTAATGGCTGTAGAACCTTTTATTATTTTCCATCCGGACAGGGTTTCTCTAAGGACAAACCCAACATTTATGCTTAAGGTAGTGTCCAGTGTGGCTCTTATCCAAACCATTCATTTGCCTACCTTTTCTCCAAACCCACAGAATAAGGGGGAGAGACTTCTGCATTCTTTGGACATACACAGACAGCTACGCTTCTACTTGGACAAAACTAAAGCTTTCAGAAAGACTGAGCAACTGTTAGTGGCATATGCTGCAGGATCACAAGGAAAAGCCATTTCAAAGCAGACCATTTCAAAATGGATCGGCCACTGCATTCGTTTCTGCTATTCACAACATGGCAAATCAGTGCCTAAGGGCATTAGGCCACATTCAACCAGAACAGCAGACACTTCAGCAGCCTTCCTCCAGAGGAGTACCAACCAAGGACATTTTAGAGGCTGCAACTTGGACTTCAGTGCACACTTTTTTACAAAGCGCTACCACTTACCTCTTTACTCTACTCTAAATCCAGAGCAGGCTTCGCCACTGCAGTTCTGCAGGGCCTCATAGCCACTCCTAATTCCTTCTAGGCCCAGCCACCCAAACTCAGCTTTGGAATTCAACCCACTGCAACAGTGAAACACGATGAACATAGTACAGTTGTGTACCTACAATAAATGTAGATGTTCGAGTGTATTCACTGTTGCAGTCTAGGTTACCCTCCCTCCATCCCCCTTTCATTGCTGGGACCTATCTGTACTTCTCTATTCTTTACAACCTATGTGGTGTATTTGCTTGTCTATGAAGGTAATGTTTATGTTGGTGCATGCTTTTTTATGAGCAGAATTTTTAGTCTACCCTTTTGGGAGCACCTGACAACTGGGGCTAGAAAAACTGAAGAAAATTGCGTCGGCTGCATCTTTTATACCCTTGGCACACTGACGTCAGGGAAGAGGTGATAGCACCCAACGCTGGACCAGGGCTTTGGAATTCAGGCCGACTGCAGGTAGCCTGCCAGTAGGATAACCCAAGTGTAATGACTGCAGCAGTGAATACACTCTAACATCTACATTTATGGTAGGTACACAACTGTACTTTTTCCATCCACTCGTCAAGGTTTCTCTTGAAGAGTGTTAGCGAGGAGCCCTGCCTAATGTAGATTGGAATCTTGTTCCAAAGCATAGGAAGTCTGTAGGACAGGAATCTATCCCTCCATTGCATCCTATTTATTGATGTCCTTCAAGAATGCAACTGCAGTCATAACATATGGGTTGTCCTGCCTCAGGCAGCCCTCGGTCGGCCGAATTCCAAAGTCTGGGTCCAAGGCCGCTGGTGTCGCCTCCTCTCTGATGTCACAACTGGAGTATAAAGGCATCGCCGCCATCTTCAGTCTTTCTTACCGCGGTGCCGAAGCAGAAGCAGTTCGCAAGTGCCGGTCGGTCAGCTCCTGTGTTTTCAGTACCAAGTCATCTAAAGCTAAGTACCCGTTGGGGAACATTTTTTCTTGCCTCAGCCGATGTCAGAACAAATTGAGAAAGTTAATAATTGTTTGTCTTGTGGTAAACAAATACCTCATAAGGAGTTCCATTCTTACTGCCTTCCTTGCCTGGGCCCAGACCACGACGTCTCAGCCTGTGCTGCCTGTGCTTGCTTTAATAAGCGCACTCTCAGGCGCCGGGCAGAATTTGCCGAAGACTTTTTCGGTGAATCTTTCGCGTATATCATGCCATCGGACCAACCGACAACTAGAGCGTGTGGCTCTAGGGGATGTGGTTTTCTTTAGGTGGAGCATGTCCATCAATTCTGGGTTGGACATGGCCTTGTATGTCAGGCAGAGATCACCTCTCCTCTGAGTAGGTGGTATGCAACCAAGTACAGCTGGAGTTTCTTCAGTCGAGCTGCATAGGGCATCTGTTTGAGGCCAGTGATCTTCTTGGTGAGGTACTTCTGTGGTCTTTCCAGCGGTTGCAGGTGTCTTGTAAGGTACATCCCAAATGGGGCAATGTTAAGATGTCCTTCAAGGATGCATCTGCAGTCCTAACATATGGGTTGTCCTGCCTCAGGCAGCCCTTCGGTCGGCCGGATTCCAAAGTCTGGGTCTGGCCTCGGCTGATGTCGCACTTCACCCGACGTCATAGCTGCTGTGAATAGGGTATAAAGGCATCAGCCGATGCCATTTTCCTCAGTCTTTCTTGCCGCGCGGTGCCCGAAGCAGAAGCTGTTCACAAGTGCCGGTCGGTCAGATCCAGAGATTTCTACTACCGAAGACTTCTAAAAAGCTAAGTACCCCGTTGGGGACTCTTTCTTGCCTCAGCCGATGTCAGAAAAAGTAAATAATTGTTTAACTTGTGGGAAACAAATACCTCATAAGGATTTCCACTCTTACTGCCTTCCTTGCTTAGGCCCAGACCACGACGTATCAGCTTGTCTAGCCTGTGCTTCCTTCAACCGACGGACACTTAGACGTCGGTCGGAGTTTGCAGAGGAGGTTTTTGGTCCCGCTTTTGCTTACAAAATGCCGTCTGAGACCCAGACTTCACAATTAGCTAAAAAGCGTAAGGAAAAGGACCGACACTCGCGGTCCGCGGTTTCGGCCAAAACCACGGTTAAGCCAACCGCGAGTGTCTCTGTTTCGGCCGAAACAGAGTCCCCGGTTCTTCCTTCGGCCGAAAGCTTGCCTCCGATAGCCGAGGCCTCACACAGCATGGCTGAATCCGCTTCTGAACTTACCCCTGCTGTAGCAGGCTCCCAGGATTTATCAGATACTATTCCTTTAGACATATCTACTCCTGCACGTGGAGCTGCTAGGCCCCCTGCATCTATGTCTATCAAGGCTTTTTCTAGGGCTAAAGCAGCTAAATCTTCTAAGGCCTTGCCTGCTAAAACCCCCTCACACAGGCCTACCTCCAGTTCCCAAATGCTCAGCTTGGCTGAGGATCTCATTTCTTTGATCAGGGGATCCCAACCTCACCCAGACAGGGCCTCTCAACCTCCAGAGAAGAGGCCTAGAGCAGAGCCCCCGGATCCTGTTTCTACAGACTACTCCTCGGATGATTCAGAAAACTCAGGTCATCCAGAAGGCCAATATTCTCCTTATGAGGATTCTGATGCAGAAGACTCCATTCCTTCTGCCTCTCCTCATGAGGAATTTTCTTTTGGGGAAACCCTACATGCTATGAGAGAGCATTTTCAATGGCAGGGCCAGGATTTTTCAGATTCAAGGAAAAGGCTAAGGACCTTTTTACATTTACCACAGCATAGGCCTTTAGCCATTCCTCCAGTTCTTACAGTTGTTGATGATGCGTATAATGATGCCTGTACTGCCCCTGACTCTCTTCCCTCGGCCCCTGCCAAGCCCGACAGATATTACAGGGTCCCGGGCACACACTTTCACTTGTATAAGGCTCCTATTGCAGATCCTGAAACCATTTCACAGCGCCCCAAAGCTGTAGCAGCTGCCTCTGCCAAAAAAACCCTCCCCTCTGAAAGAGAATCTAGAGCATTAGAGAGATGGGGTAAAAAAGTTTATACTTCTGCTACTCTTTCGACTAGGGCCTTAAACTGTCAATTCCACATGATTCAGTATCAGGAATTTTTGTTAGACCAGCTAAATAAAAAACTGTCCTCTCCTGAACCTATAGACCGTAAGTCCCTTCAGGATTTGGCACATAACACTCAGCAGGTCAGTAATCATTCCTTAAAATGCGGCTATGATGCACTGGAGGCTTCCTTTAGATCAGCAATGACTGGAACAGTGATTAGAAGGCATGCCTGGTTAAAAGAACAATCCTTACCAGACCATGTAAAGTCAAAGCTTCTAGATGCTCCCATGGAGAAACAAAGTTTGTTTGGCTCCCCTGCACAGCAAGTGCTAAAGAAGGTGGAAGAAAAAGCAAAATCTGTCCAAACGGTCAAGGATTTCTTACAGGTCCAGCCTCCGAGGTTTAGTAGAAATTGGCCTTCGAAGAACTGGTCCTTTCCAGACACCTCCAGAGCACAGAGAGGCAAAAATAGGCGCCCAAGAGGCAGAGGTCAATCCAGAGGTGCCTACAGGGGACGTCAGTGGCAGCCTAACAACCAGAGAAGTACTGCCACAGATTCAGCTACGACCACCACCACAGGACAGACACAATGACTTGACTCTGATACCGCCTACCAGGGAACAACTACAAGCACCCTTAGGCGGAAAGCTTGCCTTCTTTTCCGTAAACTGGCATTACATTACAGGAGACAAATGGATTTTACAGACAATAGACAAAGGCTACAGGTTTCACTTCCACACTCTACCAAAAAAGAGAGGAATGCCAAACCTACCACCAAACCAAAAAGCAAACGCTCTAGCACAAATCAACCACCTACTAAGGATGAGAGCTGTAGAAAAGGTACCGCCTATGGAACAAGGGCAAGGATTTTACTCCAGACTTTTCATGGTACCAAGGAAAGAATACCAGTGGAGACCTATTCTCGACCTGTCCGCACTGAACACATATCTCATTGTTCCAAAATTCAAAATGCTGACCCTACAGCAACTTCTTCCCATGCTGGGCAAGGAGTCTTGGCTGGTGACTCTAGATCTCAAGGAGGCATACCTGCACGTCCCTATACGACCAGATTGCAGAAGATACCTCAGATTTCTTGCAGGATCAGAGCATTATCAATTCTCAGCATTGCCCTTTGGCTTATCTACTGCGCCCCAAGTATTCACGAAATGCCTGGCATCAGTAATTGCTCATTGCAGGCTTCAGGGAATTCAAATTTATCCATACCTGGACGACTGCCTGATACAAGCGGACAACAACACCAAATTAACAAAAGATTTGGAAAAGGTTATACAACTACTGCAAGCCCTGGGATACACAGTCAACATGAAAAAGTCAAGGCTGGTACCATCCCAAAGGATAACATTCTTGGGTGCAGAACTGGACACATCAAATCAAATGGCATTTCTCACAGCAGAAAAGCAAAAGCAACTACCACTCTATTTCATGGCATTAACAACGCAGAACCAGCTTACAGCAAGGAAAGTCCTGCAAGCCCTGGGATACATGGCATCCTGCATAATATTGATTCACACATCCCAGGCTACATATGAGGAAGTTGCAATGGTACCTAAGGAATGTATGGTCTCAACACAAGCACAGTCTAGAAGCCCACATTCCAATAATTCCATGCCTGAAACAAGAATTCCTGTGGTGGGCTCAGGCCTGTCAGTTGAACAGAGGTCTGCCCTTCCACAAACCTCACCCAAGCCAGACTATCACCACGGACGCCTCAGACCTAGGCTGGGGGGCACACATGGTGGACAAGTGTATACAAGGCCTATGGACACAAGACCAGCTGAACCTACATATAAATCAAAAAGAGATGCTGGCAGTGAAACAGGCACTTCAGACATTCAGGCCTTTTCTTCAACAAGGTCATTTGCTGATAAGGACGGACAACACCACAGTCATGTGGTATATCAACAAACAGGGAGACACACACTCATATCCTCTATGCCGGATGGCAATGGACCTGTGGAATGTGGCCCTGAACCACAACATTCAACTCCAGGCCAAATTTGTGCCAGGAAAAGAAAATTCACTAGCAGACACCTTAAGCAGAACTACCACGGATGCCCACGAATGGATGCTGCATCCAGACATCTTCAAAACCATTACAAAGAAATGGGGACTACCAGAAATAGACCTGTTAGCATCCCCACACAACCACCAATTGAGGAAATTCTGCACAAGGACATACCATCCACTGGCTTGGAAGGTGGACTCCCTATCCTTCAGTTGGGAAAACCTGACAGCATATGCATTCCCTCCTCTTCCTTTGATGCACAAAGTGCTACTGAAGATCAAAGAAGATCACCCAAGGGTCATCCTAATAGCTCCAGACTGGCCGAGGCAGCATTGGTACCCGCTCCTGAGGAGTATGTCTCGGACACACGCATGGCCTCTACCTCTAGTTCCTTTACTACTAACACAGAACAACTACAAGATCCTTCATCCAAACTTGAAAACACTACAGCTAGCTGCTTGGAATATTACATAAAGCAAAATAACCCAGACTTATCTCAGAGGGTTAAAGACATTTTCCTGGAGGCTCGCCGATCCTCCACAAGGAAGACTTATTCAGCCAAATGGAAAATATACCTCATTTGGAGTGCAGCGAAAGGAGAAAATGTATCATTAGCAAACATAGCTAACATCCTGGAATACTTAGCAGAACTTTTCCACAATGGCCTGTCTTACTCCTCCATTAAGATTCATGCATCAGCAATTTCAGAATACAACACGGATCCACCAGTCTTCTCTCCTCCTCTACTCGGACAGTTTCTGAGAGGAATTAAAAATGTAAAACCTCCAAGGAAGCCACCTTTGCCAACATGGGACCTTAACTTTGTGCTGGAAAAGTTAACACTTCCCCCTTTCGAACCAGCAGCAACAGCAGAATTACAGTTCTTATCTTGGAAAACTGCTTTCCTGCTTGCAATCACTTCAGCAAGAAAGGTTTCTGAATTACAGGCATTAATGGCAGTACAGCCCTTCCTTAACTTCCATCAGGATAGTGTCCTTGAGAACTAATCCTACTTTTATGCCAAAAGTGGTCTCCAGGGTATCATTGAACCAAGCAATTCACCTGCCAACATTCTTCCCCAACCCACAAAACAGGGGGGAAAGACTACTACATACATTGGATGTACACAGGCAATTGCGCTATTATCTGGACAGAACCAAGACCAACAGAAAGACTGACCAGCTTCTGGTAGCGTATGCATCAGGAATGGAAGGAAAAGCAATTTCAAAACAGACAATCTCAAAATGGATAGGAAATTGCATTACATTTTGTTACTCTTTTCATGGAAAGACAACTCCAGAAAACATCAGACCTCACTCCACAAGGGCTACAGCCACCACAAGGGCTACAGCCACTACTACAGCTTTCCTACGAGGAGTGGCTACCAAAGACATTTTAGAAGCTGCTACTTGGAGCTCTGTGCATACATTTGCCAAGCATTATAATCTACCTTTATACTCCAGATCCCGAGCAGGTTTTGCAACTGCTGTTTTGCAAGGGATCTTAACTACACCATAATCATCTTAGTGCCTCCTCCCCCAGTTTGGCTATGGTATTCTACCCATATGTTAGGACTGCAGATGCATCCTTGAAGGACATAGTACAGTTTTGTACCTACCATAAATGTAGATGTCTGAGAGGTATGCATCTGCAGTCAGGATTACCCACCCTCCTTCCCCTCTGTGGTACTCCTAGGGTATTTGCCCATCTTTTAGCTAGCTGGGGGAATCTATTGTGGTGTATTTGTTTGTATATATGTATATACATGCTTATATTGTTTGCTCTCTACTGTTTGGAACCATTTGCATTTATCCAAATTTAGCCTTCCTAGAGGGCACCTGGCATCTGGGGCAAGAAACACTGAGGAAAATGGCGTCGGCTGATGCCTTTATACCCTATTCACAGCAGCTATGACGTTGGGAGAAGTGCGACATCAGCAGAGGCCAGACCCAGACTTTGGAATCCGGCCGACCGAAGGGCTGCCTGAGGCAGGACAACCCATATGTTAGGACTGCAGATGCATACCTCTCGGACAGCTACATTTATGGTAGGTACAAAACTGTACTTTGTCAATCTCACCTTCATTCTTGCTGGATGGGTTCGGAGCCGATCCTCGGCTCTGACTCGGCCAATACTAAAGCTCGAGAGCTAATTCCACCGGCTTGAGGCTCCCCTATATCCCACAATGCTAGGCGGTAACTACTCAGATCTCGTTTGCCGCTATAGCTGACGAGGTGCTTTTCTACCGGCTCATTCAGGTGAGTTAGAGTTTTTACCATATTAGGTATTTCTTAACCCCCTTTTTTGTTTCATACCATAACCTTTTAGTTTAATTAAATATTTAGATAAATCGACCCCTATTTTTCGGGTCTATATTCCCTTTCTTCCCTTATCTTGTAGGCCTTCGGCCCCTCCCTTCCCCCAGTCCTTTAGTGACTAAATTAGTTGTTTTTCTGTTAAGGGCTTGTGTGTGTGTGTGTGTGTGTGTGTGTGTGTGTGTGTGTGTGTGTGTGTGTGTTGGTCTTAATAATTTAATAATTTCTTCAGTAAAGGGTGTGTCTGTAGTGTGTTTGTGTTGTCGTCAGGCACTCCTCTTACGATGTCAAAAGACAAGGTCTCAGGCTTCAAGAAGTGTGACTCGTGCTGTCAGAAAATGTCTCTGACAGACGGTCACACTTCTTGTGTGTTTTGCCTGGGACCTTTGCACCTGCTGGACTCTTGTGCTGTTTGTCATGGTTTTAGCCCTAGAGTCCTGCAGGAACGCAAGAATAAATTAATCTTGCGGGGCTTATTAAAGCCTGAAGGCCCCCCCGACTCAGTCTGTGTCGGGGAAGCCTTCCAAAACTTCCAAACAGTCGGCTCCGGTTTCAGAGTCGACTGCTGGAAAGACTAAGTCGGCTTCGACATCGGCTCCGGCCGGAGCCGATGTTTCCAAGCCTCATAGCCGAGGCTGATAAAACTCCGTTGGCTCCAATACTCTTATCGGAGCCACAGTCTAGGAAGAGGTCCAGATCCCCCTCTATCTGCTCCGTGCATTTGGCGCCAGGATCCCCTCTTCTTTCTGAATGGAGCCATAAAACTCATTCCTCACGGTCTTCCAGGTTATCTGACCATGATTTGCAAAGGGTAGTGAGTAGACTTCTCAAGTCCGAGGCACTGGCCCAAATGCTGCATAGCCCGACTCACCAGTCAGTGGCTATTTCCGTTCCCCAATACATTCCTCCTCTGACTCCTTTGAGTTCGGAGCCAGGGCTTGTCGGAGCCATGACTGTCGGTGCGTCGGATCCAATACCTTCCCTTTCGGCTCTGTCGTTTGCTCCGATCTCCTTGGAGGGATCTCGGCGCTGAGCTTCCCTCGTCTGCTCCGAGGGGGCGAGTGGCATCGGACCCTTGTCCGACCCCGCTCTCCCTCTCGGGGCTTCGGCGCTGGTGAGATCGGCTCCGACATCGGCTTCGGAGCCGTCCCTGTCGGTGCCTGGGGAGGTCCTTGTCTCTTCGGAGCGGGGGCCTCTGGCCTTGCCTGACAGGGGTGCCTTCGAGGTCATGCGGAGCGTGCTAGAACCAGGATGTCCTTCAAGGATGCATCTGCAGTCCTAACATATGGGTTGTCCTGCCTCAGGCAGCCCTTCGGTCGGCCGGATTCCAGAGTCTGGGTCTGGCCTCGGCTGATGTCGCACTTCACCCGACGTCATAGCTGCTGTCAATTGGGTATAAAGGCATCAGCCGACGCCATTTTCCTCAGTCTTTCTTGCTGCGGCGCCAAGCAGAAGCTGTTCGCAAGTGCCGGTCGGTCAGAACCAGAGATTACTACTACCGAAGACTTCTAAAAAGCTAAGTACCCCGTTGGGGACTCTTTCTTGCCTCAGCCGATGTCAGAAAAAGTAAATAACTGTTTAACTTGTGGGAAACAAATACCTCGTAAGGATTTCCACTCTTACTGCCTTCCTTGCTTAGGCCCAGACCACGACGTAGCAGCTTGTCTAGCCTGTGCTTCCTTCAACCGACTGACACTTAGACGTCGGTCGGAGTTTGCAGAGGAGTTTTTCGGCCCCGCTTTTGCTTACAACATGCCGTCGGAGACTCCGACTTCACAATTAGCTAAAAAGCGTAAGGAAAAGGACCGACACTCGCGGTCCGCGGTTTTGGCCGAAACCGCGGTTAATCCAACCACGAGTGTCTCTGTTTCGGCGGAAACAGAGACCTCGGTTCTTCCTTCGGCCGAAAGCATGCCTCCTACAACCGAGGCCTCATCCAGCATGGCTGAATCTGCTACTGAATTTCCACCTGCTGTTGTAGGTTCTCAGGATTTAACAGATACTATTCCCTTAGACATATCTACTCCTGCAAGTGGAGCTGCTAGGCCCCCTGCATCCATGTCTATCAAGGCTTTTTCTAGGGCTAAAGCAGCTAAATCTTCTAAGGCCTTGCCTGCTAAAACCCCCTCACACAGGCCTAGCTCTAGTTCCCAAATGCTTAGCCTGGCAGAGGATCTCATTTCTTTGATCAGGGGATCCCAACCTCACCCTGACAGGGCCTCTTATCCCCCTCCAGAGAAGAGGCCTAGAGCAGAGCCCCCTGAGCCAGTTTCTACAGATTATTCCTCTGATGATTCAGAAAACTCAAATCCTCCAGAAGGCCCTTATTCTCCATATGAGGACTCTGACGCAGAATACTCCATTCCTTCTGCCTCTCCTCCTGAGGAATTTTCTTTTGGGGAAACCTTGCATGCCATGAGAGAGCAATTTCAATGGCAGGACCAGGATTTTTCAGATTCTAGGAAAAGGCTAAGGACCTTTTTACATTTGCCACAGCATAGGCCTTTAGCCATTCCTCCAGTACTAACAGTTGTGGATGATGCATTTAATGATGCTTGTACTGCCCCTGACTCTCTTCCCCCGGCCCCTGCTAAGCCCGACAGATACTACAGGGTCCCGGACACACATTATCACTTGTATAAGGCTCCTATTGCAGATCCTGAAACTATTTCACAGGGCCCCAAAGCTGTAGCAACTGCCTCTGCCAAAAACCCTCCCTCTGAAAGAGAATCTAGAGCATTAGAGAGATGGGGTAAAAAAGGTTTATACTTCTGCTACTCTTTCGGCTAGGGCCTTAAACTGTCAATTCCACATGATTCAGTATCAGGAATTTTTGTTAGATGAGCTAAATAAAAAACTGTCCTCTCCTGAACCTATAGACCGTAAGTCCCTTCAGGATTTGGTACATAACACTCAGCAGGTCAGTAATCATTCCTTAAAATGCGGCTATGATGCACTGGAGGCTTCCTTTAGATCAGCTATGACTGGTACAGTGATCAGAAGGCATGCATGGTTAAAAGAGCAATCCTTACCAGACCATGTAAAGTCAAAGCTCCTAGATGCTCCCATGGAGAAACACAGTTTGTTTGGCTCCCCTGCACAGCAAGTGTTGAAGGTGAAAGAAAAAGCAAAATCTGTCCAAACAGTCAAGGATTTCCTACAGGTCCAGCCTCCGAGGTTTAGTAGAAATTGGCCTTCGAAGAATTGGTCCTTTCCAGGCACCACCAGAGCACAGAGAGGCAGAAATAGGCGCCCAAGAGGCAGAGGTCAATCCAGAGGTGCCTACAGGGGACGTCAGTGGCAGCCTAACAACCAGAGAAGTACTGCCACAGATCCAGCTACTACCACTTCCACAGGACAGTCAGTGACTTTGCTCTGATACCGCCTACCAGGGAACAACTAGAAGCACCCTTAGGCGGAAAGCTAGCCTTATTTTCAGTAAACTGGCATTACATTACAGGAGACAAATGGATTTTACAGACAATAGACAAAGGTTACAGGTTTCACTTCCATACTCTACCAAGGAAGAGAGGAATGCCAAACCTACCACCAAACCAAAAAACAAACGCTCTAGGACAAATCAACCACTTACTAAGGATGAGAGCTATAGAAAAGGTACCGTCTATGGAACAAGGACAAGGATTTTATTCCAGACTTTTCCTGGTACCAAGAAAGGAAAACCAATGGAAACCTATTCTCGACCTGTCCGCTCTGAACACATATCTCATTGTTCCAAAATTCAAAATGCTGACCCTACAGCAACTTCTTCCCATGCTGGGCAAGGAGTCTTGGCTGGTGACTCTAGATCTCAAGGAGGCATACCTACACGTCCCTATACGACCAGATTGCAGAAGATACCTCAGATTTCTTGCAGGATCAGAGCATTATCAATTTTCAGCATTGCCCTTTGGCTTATCTACTGCGCCCAGAGTATTCACGAAATGCCTGGCATCAGTAATTGCTCATTGCAGGCTTCAGGGAATTCAAATTTATCCATACCTGGACGACTGCCTGATACAAGCGGACAACAAAATCAAATTAACAAAAGATTTGGGAAAGGTTATTCACCTATTGCAAGCCCTGGGATACACAGTCAACATGAAAAAGTCAAGGCTGGTACCATCCCAAAGGATAACATTCTTGGGTGCAGAACTGGACACATCAAATCAAATGGCATTTCTCACAGCAGAAAAGCAAAAGCAACTACCACTCTATTTCATGGCATTAACAACGCAGAACCAGCTTACAGCAAGGAAAGTCCTGCAAGCCCTGGGTTACATGGCATCATGCATAATATTGATTCCACATGCCAGGCTACATATGAGGAAGTTGCAATGGTACCTAAGGAATTTATGGTCTCAGCACAAGCACAGCCTAGAAACCCAAATTCTAATAATTCCATGCCTGAAGCAAGAATTCCTGTGGTGGGCTCAGGCCTGTCAGTTGAACAAAGGACTGCCTTTCCACAGCCCTCACCCAAGCCAGACTATCACCACGGACGCCTCAGACCTCGGTTGGAGGGCACACATGGTGGACAAGTGTATACAAGGCCTATGGACACAAGACCAGCTGAACCTACACATAAATCAAAAAGAGATGCTGGCAGTGAAACAGGCAATTCAGACATTCAGACCGTTTCTTCAACAAGGTCATTTGCTGATGAGGACGGACAACACCACAGATGTCCTTCATGGATGCATCTGCAGTCATAACAAATGGGTTGTCCTGTCGTCAGGCAGCCCTTCGGTCGGCCGGATTCCAAAGTCCGGGTCCGGCTTCGGCTGATGTCGCACTTCACCCGATGTCATCTCTGCTGGTCTTCGGGTATAAAGGCATCAGCCAACGCCATTTTCCTCTGTCTTTCTTGCCGCGTGGCGCCCGAAGCAGAAGCTGTTCGCAAGTGCCGGTCGGTCAGATCCAGAGATTACTACTACCGAATACTACTTCGAAGACTTCTAAAAAGCTAAGTACCCCGTTGGGGACTCTTTCTTGCCTCAGCCGATGTCAGAAAAAGTCAATAACTGTTTAACTTGTGGGAAACAAATACCTCATAAAGATTTCCACTCTTACTGTTTGCCTTGTTTAGGCCCAGACCACGACGTAGCAGCCTGTTCGGCCTGTGCTTCATTCAACCGACGAACGCTTAGGCGTCGGTCGGAGTTTGCTGAACAGTTTTTCGGCTCAGATTTTGCGTACATTATGCCGTCGGACCCTCCGACTACCCAAATTGTTAAAAAACGCAAAGAAAAAGACAGACACTCGCGGTCCGCGGTTTCGGCCGAAACCATGGTTAAGCAAACCGCGAGTGTCTTGGTTTCGGCCGAAACCGAGAAAACTGATCAAAGTACAGCTGAATCAATGACTACTACTGAGGTTCCTGCTACCTTACTTGAATCGGCCTCAGAAATTTTACCTACAACAGTGGTTACTAGTGACTTATCAGACACCATCCCTTTGGATGTCTCTACCCCAGCACGTGGTGCTGCTAGGCCTCCTGCAGCCATGTCTATTAAGGCCTTTGCCAGGGCTAAAGCAGCCAAATCTACTAAATCAGTGCCTGTTAAACCCCCCTCAACCAGGCCCGCTTCTAGTGCACAAATGCTTACTCTGGCAGAAGATTTAATATCCTTAATTAGGGGATCTCAATCTCACCCAGACAGGGCCTCTCAGCCCCCAGAAAAGAGACCTAGAGCAGAGCCCCCCAAGCCTGTGTCCTCTGATGATTCTGCGGATGACTCAGATATTACAGACCAGCCAGAGGCTCCTTTCTCCAATTATGAAGACTCAGATGCTGAAGAATCCATTCCAGCTGCTTCTCCACCAGAAGAATTCTCCTTTGGGGAAACCTTACATGCCATGCGAGAACAATTCCAATGGCAGGAACAGGATTTCTCAGATTCCAGAAAGACTTAGGACTTTTCTGCACCTTCCACAACACAGGCCCTTAGCTATACCTCCTGTCCTCTCTGTTGTGGACGATGCATTTAATGATGTCTGCACTGCACCAGATTCCTTACCTCCAGCCCCTGCCAAACCAGATAGATTTTACAGGGTACCAGACACTCATCATCACCTATACAAGGCCCCACTTGCAGACCCGAAACTATATCCCAGGGGCCTAAGGCAGTAGCCTCGACCACAGCAAAAACCCTATTCCTTCTGAAAGGGAAGCCAGGTCTTTAGACAGATGGGGCAAAAAGTTTACACCTCAGCTACTCTCTCAGCTAGAGCTTTAAACTGTCAGTTTCACATGTTACAATACCAAGAGTTTATGCTTGATCAGTTAACTAAAAAGCTATCCTCTGATGACTCTATAGATAAGAAATATGTATTAGAAATGGTAAATAACATACAACAGGTTAGTAACCATTCCTTAAAATGTGGCTATGATGCACTGGAGGCTTCATTTAGATCAGCCATGACTGGCACAGTGATAAGAAGACATGCATGGCTGAAGGAACAGGTCTTACGGATCATGTTAAAGCTAAGTTATTAGATGCTCCTATGGATAAGGCCAGTTTGTTTGGTACACCTGCCCAGCAGGTAATGAAGAAAATGGAAGAAAAGGCAAAATCTGTACAAACTGTTAAAGATTTCTTGCAGGTTCAGCCCCCAAGGTTTAGCAGGAACTGGCCTGCCAAAAGTTGGTCCTTTCCTGACTCCACAAGATCCCAAAGGGGCAGGAATAGCCGTTCCAGTGGCAGGAATCAATCCAGAGGGGTGCCTACAGAGGACGACAGTGGCAAGTTAATAACAGAGGCACAGACACAGCCACTACCACTACAACAGCACAATCACAGTGACTTGATTCTAACTCCGCCTACCAGGGAACAAATAGCAGCACCATTAGGCGGAAAATTAACCTTATTTTCAAGAACTGGCACTATATCACAAAAGACAAGTGGATTTTGCAAACCATAGACCAAGGTTACGGTTCCACTTCCACACTTTACCAGTCAAAAGAGGAATGCCAAACCTGCCTCCAAATCAAAAAAACAGAAGCTCTACAGCAGATAATGCAATTAACAAAGATGAGAGCTGTGGAAAGAGTACCAATAACAGAACAAGGCAAAGGATTCTACTCCAGACTATTCCTAGTTCCAAGAAAGGAAAAAGTTGGAGACCTATTCTCGACCTGTCAACCTTAAATACATACATCATTGTCCCAAAATTCAAAATGCTGACCCTACAGCAACTTCTTCCCATGCTGGGCAAGGAGTGTTGGCTGGTAACTCTAGATCTCAAGGAGGCATACCTGCACGTCCCCATTCGACCAATTTGCAGAAGATACCTCAGATTTCTTGCAGGATCAGAGCACTATCAATTCTCAGCATTGCCCTTTGGCTTATCTACTCGCCCCAGAGTATTCACAAAATGCCTGGCATCAGTAATCGCCCACTGCAGACTACAGGGAATCCAAATTTATCCATACCTGGACGACTGCCTGCTACAAGGGGACAGCAAAAGCAAGCTGACAACAGATTTACAAAGGGTCATTTACTTGCTACAAGCACTGGGATACACAGTCATTTTACAAAAGTCAAGGCTGATACCATCCCAAACAAGGACATTCTTGGGCGCGGAATTGGACACAGTAAAACAAATGGCATTCCTAACTGCAGAAAAACAAAAAGAACTCCCTCTTAGCTTGTTCTGCCTTGTTAGTGCCAAGAAGTAAACAGCAAGAAAAGTTCTGCAGGCCTTGGGCTTCATGGCATCATGCATAATCTTGGTTCCACATGCCAGACTACATATGAGAAAACTACAGTGGTACCTAAAGAATTTATGGTCCCAACACAGGCACAGCCTAGAAGCAGAAATTCCACTAATCCCATGCCTAAAACAGGAGTTCCTATGGTGGGCTCAAGCATGCCAGTCAAACCCAGGCCTACCTTTTCACAACTATCAAGCAAGCCAAACCATCACAACAGACGCCTCAGACCTAGGATGGGGGGCTCACATGCTGGACAAATGCGTACAAGGATTGTGGACGCAGGACCAGCTTCACCTGCACATCAACCTAAAAGAAATGCTGGCAGTAAAACTGGCAATCCAAAAATTCAGACCATTTCTCAAAGAAGGCCATTTGATGATAAGGACAGACAACACCACAGTCATGTGATACATCAACAAACAGGGAGGCACTCATTCATACCCCCTATGCAGAATGACTTTGGACCTTTGGAACCTGGCACTCAGCTACAACATCCAGTTACAGGCAATATTTGTACCGGGAAAGGAGAATACTCTAGCAGACATGTTAAGCAGAACCACCTCGGATGCTCACGAATGGATGCTACACCCGGACATCTTCAAGACCATCTCAAAGAAATGGGGAATGCCACAGATAGACCTATTCGCTTCCCCTCTCAATCACCAGCTCAAAAAATTCTGCACAAGGACATTCCACCCACTTGCATGGAAAGTGGATTCGCTCTCCTTCAGCTGGAAAGGTCTGACAGCATATGCATTCCCACCTCTTCCCTTGATACACAAGGTATTACTAAAAATCAAGGAGGAACGTCCAAGGATAACCCTGATAGCTCCAAACTGGCCAAGACAACACTGGTACCCATTGCTGAGGAGCATGTCTCGGTACAAAATGTGGTCAATACCCCTGATGCCTTTAACTCAGAACAACTACAGCATCATGCATCCAAACCTAAAAACGTTGCAACTGACTGCATGGAACATCACATAGCAGCAACTAATCCAGAACTTTCCCAAAGGGTTAAAGACATTATCCTTGAAGCCCGCAGACCTTCAACAAGAAGGAACTATGCAGGAAAATGGAAAAGGTTTGTCATTTGGAGTGCTGAAAGAGGAAAAGATGTGTCGAATATAGATATTGCTAACATTCTGGAGTATTTGGCAGAGCTTCTACATACAGGCCTGTCCTATTCCTCCATCAAGATACATGCATCAGCTATTTCAGCAGAATACAGCTTTGATCCACCTGTCTTTTCACATCCTTTACTCAGGCAGTTCCTCAGAGGGATCAAGAATGTAAAACCTCCTAAGAAACCACCATTGCCAGCTTGGGATTTGAACTTTGTGCTAGAAAAGTTGACACTCGCACCTTTTGAACCAGCAGCAACAGCAGACCTACAGCATCTATCATGGAAAACTGCTTTCCTACTGGCAATAACCTCAGCAAGGAGGGTTTCTGAACTTCAGGCCCTAATGGCAGTACAACCCTTCCTAATCTTCCACCAAGATAGTGTCCATGAGGACTAATCCTACATTTATGCCTAAGGTGGTATCCAGAGTGTCTTTAAACCAGGCAATCCACCTACCTACCTTCTTCCCCAACCCACAAAACAGAGGTGAAAGAATGCTGCATACCTTGGATGTACATAGACAGCTACGCTACTACCTGGTCAGAACAAAAGTAACAGAAAAACTGACCAGCTTTTTGTAGCCTATGCAACAGGAAGGGAAGGAAAAGCTATTTCCAAACAGACAATCTCCAAATGGATAGGAAATTGCATACGATTCTGTTACTCCTTCCATGGAAAACCAATTCCACAGAACATAAGGCCTCATTCTACAATGGCAACAGCCACTACCACAGCCTTCTTACGAGGAGTGGCAACCAAGGACATTATTGAGGCGGCTACTTGGACCTCCGTGCATACATTTGCCAAGCATTATAATTTACTTCTGTATTCCAGATCCTGAGCAGGGTTTGCCACTGCTGTACTGCAAGGGATCCTAACCACACCATAATCTATTCTTCCTCCTCCCCTAGTTGGC
The DNA here is from genome assembly GCF_019279795.1 of Protopterus annectens. Lineage (NCBI taxonomy): Eukaryota > Metazoa > Chordata > Ceratodontiformes > Protopteridae > Protopterus > Protopterus annectens. The sequence continues at coordinate 284,568,620 of NC_056748.1, read as the reverse complement.
TATGGTATTCTACCCAGTTGTTATGACTGCAGATGCATCCATGAAGGACATAGTACAGTTTTGTACCTACCATAAATGTAGATGTCCGAACTGGATAGCATCTGCAGTCAGGATTACCCTCCCTCCTTCCCCTCTGTGGTACTCCTAGGGTATTTACCCTCCTAATAGCTAGCTGGAGGGGGGAGTCTCTTATGGTGTATTTGTTTGTATATATGTACATACATGCTTATTTTTTGTGTTTGCCTTCTATCTTTTTGGAAACATTGGCATTTACCCAAAATTTATCCTTCCAAGAGGGCAACTGGCATCTGGGGCAGGAAACACTGAGGAAAATGGCATCGGCTGATGCCTTTATACCCTCAGACCAGCAGAGATGACGTCGGGTGAAGTGCGACATCAGCCGAAGCCGGACCCGGACTTTGGAATCCGGCCGACCGAAGGGCTGCCTGACGACAGAACAACCCAGTTGTTATGACTGCAGATGCTATCCAGTTCGGACATCTACATTTATGGTAGGTACAAAACTGTACTTTATGTGGTATATCAACAAACAGGGAGGCACACATTCATATCCTCTATGCCGGATGGCAATGGACCTGTGGAATGTGGCCCTGAACCACAACATTCAGCTCCAGGCCATATTTGTGCCAGGAAAAGAAAATATACTAGCAGACACCTTAAGCAGAACTACCACGGATGCCCACGAATGGATGCTGCATCCAGACATCTTCAAATCCATTACAAAGAAATGGGGACTACCAGAAATAGACCTGTTCGCATCCCCACACAACCACCAATTGAGAAAATTCTGCACAAGGACATACCACCCACTTGCTTGGAAGGTGGACTCCCTATCCTTCAGTTGGGAAAACCTGACGGCATATGCATTCCCTCCTCTTCCTTTGATGCACAAAGTGCTACTGAAGATCAAAGAAGATCACCCAAGGATCATCCTGATAGCTCCAGACTGGCCGAGGCAGCATTGGTACCCGCTACTGAGGGGTATGTCTCGGGCACACGCATGGCCTCTACCTCTAGTTCCTTTACTGCTAACACAGAACAACTTCAAGATCCTGCATCCAAACTTGAAAACACTGCAGCTAGCTGCTTGGAACCTTACATAAAACAAAATAACCCAGATTTATCTCCGAGGGTTAAAGACATTATCCTGGAGGCTCGTAGACCCTCCACAAGGAAAACTTATTCAGCAAAATGGAAAAGATACCTCATTTGGAGTGCAGCAAAAGGAGAAAATGTATCATTGCCAAACATGGCTAACATCCTGGAATATTTAGCAGAACTTTTCCACAATGGCCTGTCTTACTCCTCCATTAAGATTCATGCATCAGCAATTTCAGCAGAATACAACATGGATCCTCCAGTCTTCTCTCATCCTCTACTCGGGCAGTTTCTGAGAGGAATTAAAAATGTAAAGCCTCCAAGGAAGCCACCTTTGCCTACATGGGACCTGAACTTTGTGCTAGAAAAGTTAACACTTCCCCCTTTTGAACCAGCAGCAACAGCAGAATTACAGTTCTTATCTTGGAAAACTGCTTTCCTGCTTGCAATCACTTCAGCAAGAAGGGTTTCTGAATTACAGGCATTAATGGCAGTACAGCCCTTCCTTATCTTCCATCAGGATAGAGTGTCCTTGAGAACTAACCCTACTTTTATGCCAAAGGTGGTCTCCAGGGTATCATTGAACCAAGCAATCCACCTACCAACATTCTTCCCCAACCCACAGAACAGGGGGGAAAGACTACTGCATACCTTGGATGTGCACAGGCAATTGCGCTACTACCTGGACAAAACCAAGAACAATAGAAAAACTGACCAGCTTCTGGTAGCATATGCAACAGGAATGGAAGGAAAAGCAATTTCAAAACAGACAATCTCAAAATGGATAGGAAATTGCATTAGATTTTGTTACTCTTTTCATGGAAAGACAACTCCAGAAAACATCAGACCTCACTCCACAAGGGCTACAGCCACTACTACAGCTTTCTTACGAGGATTGGCTACCAAAGACATTTTAGAGGCTGCTACTTGGAGCTCCGTGCATACATTTGCCAAGCATTATAATCTACCTTTATACTCCAGATCCCGAGCAGGTTTTCCCACTGCTGTTTTGCAAGGGATCTTAACTACACCATAATCTTCTTAGTGCCTCCTCCCCCAGTTTGGCTATGGTATTCTACCCATATGTTAGGACTGCAGATGCATCCTTGAAGGACATAGTACAGTTTTGTACCTACCATAAATGTAGATGTCCGAGAGGTATGCATCTGCAGTCAGGATTACCCACCCTCCTTCCCTCTGTGGTACTCCTAGGGTATTTGCCCATCTTGTAGCTAGCTGGCGGAATCTATTATGGTGTATTTGTTTGTATATATGTATATACATGTTTATTTTTATTTGCTCTCTACTGTTTGGAATCATTTGCATTTATCCAAATTTAGCCTTCCTAGAGGGCACCTGGCATCTGGGGCAAGAAACACTGAGGAAAATGGCGTCGGCTGATGCCTTTATACCCAATTGACAGCAGCTATGACGTTGGGTGAAGTGCGACATCAGCCAAGGCCAGACCCAGACTTTGGAATCCGGCCGACCGAAGGGCTGCCTGAGGCAGGACAACCCATATGTTAGGACTGCAGATGCATACCTCTCGGACATCTACATTTATGGTAGGTACAAAACTGTACTTTCTGCCCCACAGTCTGCTCCTTCAGCCCCCCCCATCTACAGTGCCTGCGGTGATTTCTACTCACCCCCTTGTCTTAGACCGCAGAGAGCCAACTCCTCAAGTTTCCCCATTGGGAATTTCCTCCTCTTCCAAGGCCTCTCCTGACCCGGCAGGAGATCTCCCAAGGAAGAGGCAGTGCAAGAGGAAGCACATTGACTCCCCTGAGTCTATCACCTCTGACACTGACTTAGAGGAATCCGAAGGTTCCCCTCGATCCCCCTCTGAGGATGTCTCCTTTGCTGACATCCTTGAGATCCTGAAACAGAGGGGGAACTGGCCAGCCCTTAACCCTTCGGAGGATGAGTCAGTGTATCTTGAGGCATTTGGCTCTCGCCCTTCTACCTCCTGGGTGTCCCCTCCCTTTGACCCCCTTATGGAAGTGGTGGCAAGGAAGGCTTGGACTGCTCCTGATTCAGTGGAACCCACCCTGAGGACACCATCTAAATTTATTACTGCCCCTAGAGATAAAGATTTTTTATCCAAAGGTGTCCCTGTTGATGCCATGGTGGTGGCTGTGGCCACTAAGAAGGAGTTAGCTGATCCTTCAGTTCCTGTCCATCCTCCTAATAAGGAATCTAGGACCATGGACAGGTACGGCAAGTGGATGTTCTCATCAGCGACCTTTTCAATGCGTTCGCTGAATTACTTATGCCACTTCACTCGTCTCCAGAGAGATTTACTCAAGGATATGGGTGAACTGATAAAGGATCCTACAGCTGAGGGGTTCAAAGACACAATGAACTCCCAGTTGGCAACCCTGAATTCCATCGTTAACTCCTCCATGCGGCTGGTCTCATATGCTGCAGATGGGGCGAGTAGAGCCGCAGGCACAGGTGTTTCCTTACGACGTCACACCTGGATGCGGCTATGCAACTTTGCGGACCCTTTCAAGGCGGCCTTCACCAATTCTCCCTTTGATTGGATCATCCTTGTTTGTTCCACAGGTGAAGGATACATTGACCAGGTGCGAGGTAGAAGGTAAGACTCTCTCTGCCGTAGGAGTCCATTTTTCTACCCCTTCTAGACCCTATCCCAAAGGTCAGAGGGGAGGAAAGATGTGGTTCATAAACAATCCCAGGGAGTCTCATCTGATGCACAAGGCCGATTCCCTCTAGAGGCAGAGGGGGAATAATAATAGACGCCCTAGAGGCAGAGGAGGTCCGCAAAACCAGGGTAGCAGAGAAATGTTCTCTGACAAACCCTTTCAGCATCCCTGAGGGGCTGCCCGGCTGTCCACCTTCGGAGGCAGTCGGGGGAAGGCTATCCCTGTACCCAAAAGCCTGGCTTTCCCTTACTCAAGACAAATGGGTACAGTCTATCATATCCGAGGGTTACAAACTTCCCTTTATTCACATCCTATCCCAACCCAAAAGATCCCTTCCAGACGTTCCACCCGGTCTAAGGGAACAAGCAGCATTAGAAATTTCAAAGCTGCTATCAAAAAGAGCTATCCAATCAGTCCCGGCAGACCAGCAAGGATCCGGAATCTACTCCAAATTCTTTTTGGTACCAAAAAAAACAGGGGACTGGAGACCCATACTGGATCTCAGCTACTTAAACAAGTATGTCAGGAAAACAAAATTCCGTATGGTCACGCTACAGTCCATTCTACCCTTCTTGGGTCAGGACAATTGGATGTGCTCGATAGATCTTCAGGACGCGTACTACCACATCAAGATGAACAGACGCTCCAGGAGATATCTCCGCTTCAGGCTGGGAGCCAGTCACTACCAGTTCAGGGCCCTGTCCTTTTGTCTCACTACAGCCCCCTGTGTGTTTACCAAATGCATGGCAGTGGTCGCGGCTCACTTGAGACATCAAGGATTCCAGGTGTTTCCATATTTAGACGACTGGCTCCTTACCGCCACCACCAGACATCAGCTTCTTCTATCCAGGGACTTCACCATCCAGTCTTGCCAAGCTCTAGGCATTTCGATAAATTTAGAAAAATCTGCCTTGTCGCCTTGTCAATCTATACCTTTATAGGCGCCACCTTAGACGCACTCAATCTTTCAGCCAGACTCACAGAGCAGAGTGTGTCAGACATTCGGAATCAAGTTTCCCTTCTCTTACAATGCAACAAAGTCAAAGCCAGACTAGTTTTGAAGGTGTTAGGACTCATGGCAGCAGCTATTCCCCTTCTTCCCTTAGCTCGCTTTCACATGAGGATCCTCCAATGGATGCTGTTTACTCAATGGTCCTTTCAACAGCTCCCGATGTCCCATACCATATTGATAACTCAATCATGCAAGAATCAACTGTCTTGGTGGATCACATCACATCAACTTCTCCGAGGAAGACCCCTCACTCTTCCCCTCCCAGTCGCCACGTTGACAACAGATGCCTCCCTGATCGGGTGGGGGGGGGGCATTATCAGGGCAGGACAGTCCAAGGCACGTGGCAACCTTTCGAGTGCCACTTGCACATAAACGTCTTAGAGATGAGAGCAGTGCTTTTAGCGTTGCAAGCCCTTCACGACTCTCTTCCCACTGGGACTATTGCAATTCAAACGGACAACATGTACGTAGTATGGTACATCAACAAACAAGGCGGAACCAGATCATACCCTTTATGTCGAGAGGCACTCAGACTTTGGCAATTGGCGATCTCTTCTCAGCGTTTTCTGATAGCAATGCACATTCCCGGGAAATCCAACATTATTGCAGACAAATTGAGCAGGGCAATTCTCATGCTCCACGAGTGGTCTCTAAAGAAATCAGTTCTAGAAGAAGTATTCCTAAGATGGGGCCAGCCTTGCTGCGATCTTTTTGCTACTCCCCAAAACAGCAAGTGTCACTACTTCTTCACTCTCTTCCCGTTACCAGGCCATCCCACCAGAGACTCTCTAGTTCACGATTGGCCCCGGGAACTTCTGTATGCCTTTCCCCCCTTTCCACTGATATCTCAACTAATTCAGAAAGCCATCACCTTGAGAGTGACAATGATCCTCATTGCCTCTTACTGGCCTCGACAAATATGGTTTCCGTTTCTTCATCGTTACCTTTTGGAGCAGCCTTGGCATCTGGACCCAGTACCAGATCTGATAACCCACCAGTCGGGTCAGCTGCACCAATCTCTGCTTTCTCTAAACCTCACAGCGTGGTTTCTCCGATTCCAACCTTAGCCAGGCTTCCCTCAATATCTCGCTCGGTCCGAGATATCTTGATAGCCTCTCATAAATCTTCTACCCGGAAGATTTATAGTAGCAAATGGAAACGCTTCTCCTTTTGGGCAACGTCAAAAAACGTAGATCCCTTTACAGCACCTATCCAGTCTATTCTAGATTTTCTAACAGAACTCTTTCATTTCGGATCATCTGCATCTACCATTGGAGTTCAATTGGCTGCCATATCTAATTTTCAAGTTGGTGTCTCGGAGTCTAGCATCATGGCTCACAAACTCTGTAAAGCCTTTTTAAGGGGCGTATTTCTTCTCAAACCTCCAATCAAAGATCCCCCGCCTCAATGGGATTTGAACTTGGTTCTGGCATCTTTAATCCTTCCCCCCTTCGAACCGGCGGCTTCATGTTCTCTGAAGTTGCTTTCTTGGAAGACACTTTTTCTGGTAGCTATAACTTCAGCGAGAAGGGTATCTGAACTCCATGCTCTGTGCAGTCGTCCTCCTTACTTAGTGTTTCACAAAGACAGGGTATCCCTCCATACTAATCCATCCTTTTTGCCTAAAGTTTCCTCCCAAATAAACCTAAACCAAATTATTGATCTCCCCGTCTTTTTCTCTAACTATTCAAACAGGTCGGAACAAAAGCTACATTTTTTGGATGTTCATCGCCAACTTAGATATTACTTAGACAGGACTAAACAGTTCAGGAAATCTAATCAATTGTTTCTGTCATATGCAGAAGGGAAATTGGGTCTTCAGTTACTGAAGTATCCCTCTCTAGATGGCTCACCTCTACAATTACCTTCATCTATGAGATCAGACATCAAAAACTACCCTCAAGACCTAGAGCTCATTCAACTAGGGCATTAGCTACATCCGTAGCTTTTCAGGATAGGCTGCCAATAGATTCCATTTGTGCAGCAGCCACCTGGGCTTCTCCTCATACATTCATTTCACATTACACATTGGACATGGTTTCCAGAAGCCGTGCCAATTTTGGTTCCACTGTTCTCAAGAGTCTGTTCCGATAGGCCACCCGGGATAAGGTGCTAGGGACGCGGTCCCATCCAGCAAGAATGAAGGCGAGATTGACAACTTAACATTAAGAAGTTATGTACCTACCATAACGTTCCATGTTAGTTGTCTTCTTCGCCTTCTTGCGTCCCACCCTCCTTCCCCCAAGCCTGGTCAGACCGACAGGAATTCAGTTTGTGTTCTTCCTCTGGAAGTCGTCATTCCCACACGTTCTTCCACCTCTTTTATCCTTTCTGAGGTCTGCGATGCTTTTTATGCAGATTGTTTTGAGGTGGGTTTCCCTACTCCATTCTATGGAGACTAGGATTGCTTGGTATAGCTATCAAACGAGATCTGAGTAGTTACCGCCTAGCATTGTGGGATATAGGGGAGCCTCAAGCCGGTGGAATTAGCTCTCGAGCTTTAGTATTGGCCGAGTCGGAGCTGAGGATCGGCTCCGAACCCATCCAGCAAGAAAGAAGGCGAGAAGAAGACAACTAAAATGGAACGTTATGGTCTGTACATAATTTCTTATTGTACTCTGATGCGTCTAATGAGTGACGAGTAGAGGGGCACAATAACCTCTTTTGATCTGGATGCGGACCCTTTTGTGATTAGGTGGGCCACATAGAAGGGTTTTCTAACCACTTTTGCAATGTGATTATCAAAGGAGAGAGAACTATTTACTTGGGTCCCCTGGTCCATTTTTACATCTTCTGTATTTAGGGGACTACCACCTATGTTGTAGCTTGTGGGTACTTCGTTTTTTTCCAAAAGGGAAGACTGTGCACTTTCTGGCATTTAGCTTGAGGCCATGATTTTGACGCCAGTTATCTGTCTTAGTGAGACACTTTTGGAGGATGTCCTGTGTCAGAGTCAATTATAGCCCCTAGTTATAGCCCCTAGTTTGCAGTCCTCTGCGAACTTAGTCAGCCATAGTCCTCCTGTGCTTGCCTGTACCTCCTGAGAAGTGTATAGCGAACAGGAGGGGTTCTAGGACTGAGCCCTGGGGAATGCCACTTGTAACTGGTTTAGAGTCAGACCTAGCTCCCGCAACTCTCACCATGTGGGTTCTGTCCGTGAGCCAGTTGGCAACCCTTTTTGTGATGTAGGGGTTTATGTTCAGGCTGGTGAGCTTGTCTATAATACCAGAATGGGGAATGGTGTTGAAGGCCTTTGTGAGGTCTAGGTAGGCTGTGTGTACCACCTTTCCCTCGTCTGTAGCCTTTGTAACTGTCCACCAGGTTTAGGAGGCATGATCTGCCCTTAACAAAGCCGAACTCGGTAGGGTCCTGTGTTTGGAAGTTCCCAATGTCTCTGTTAATGAGTTCCATGATGATGCGCTCCATAGCCTTGCAGACCAAGCTAGTCAGGCTTATAGGGCGATAGTTCCCGGGGTCTGTTGTGGCTCCACCTTTGTGGAACGTAATAACCGTTGCTGTGCACCACTCTATGGGTACGTAGCCTGTGGAGAGGCTAAGTTTGAACAGTGTGTTTAGGTGAGGGGTTAGTTCGTCTTTGAGCTCGTTTAGGACGCAGCCTGGGACACCGTCCGGTCCCATTGATTCTGTGATTTTTGGCTTTGGAGAGGGCTGTTTTAATCGGAGTGTCTGATTTCAGAGGCTCTACATTCTTCTGGTATGGTTATGGTCCCTTTTGGGGGTGAGAGTGGGGTGAAGTTTGCACTGAATCTGTCTGCCAGGATGTTGCCGATATCTGTCTGTTCGGTGTATTTTGTGCCATTCTGCACCAACTCAGAGCAGATCTGAGCATTGCCACTTAGATTCTTGACATAGCTAAAGAATGCCTTGTGGTCATCTTTAGAGTCCTTGGCAATTTTTCTTTCGAAGCTAGCCTTGGATGATTTTATGAGGGATCGTAGTTACTTGCTGATACTGATCGGGGATGTCTTCCCGTCTTGGGATTTTACTCTTCTGTACTGGTTTCCTCCTGTTGTATAGCTTGTTTATGGCAGGGGTCCACCAGACTGGTTTCCTTTCCTTGGAGGAGTGAGTCTTGGTTTTGCTTGGGATAGCACAATCCATGCATTCTTGTAGGTGCCCGTAGAATGTATTAGCAAAGGATTTTGCAGCTTGGACAGCATTATCCTTTAGCATGGGTGCTTTGAAACTTTCCACCTCTGTCTTCAGTAATGTGAAGTTTGCCTTTGAAAAGGTTTTCACAGTGGTTTCCTTGACTGGGGGTGGGGGCGGAATGTTGATATCCAGAGTGATTTATTTATGGTCTGATCGAACCATCAAGGGGTTGACCTCCTGTGTGGAACACCGGTCGCACATGTTGGTGATGACCATGTCAAATATGTTGTCACCTCCAGTGGGAGTGTTGACCAGTTGATCCAGGGTGTTTGAGTTTATAAATTCTAGAAACTGTTGGGCAAGGGAGTTAGTACTTGAGTAGTTCTCCCAGTTAATGTTTGGGTAATTGAAATCGCCCACTATTAGGGTTTTTGGTAGTACCTTTGTTTCCCAGTGTTTCCAGAAACACGGAATGGTGGTCCTGGGACATGGTGGGTGATCTATAACAAGCTACAATTTGAATTGTAGTTTTGCCTGTTGGTAGTTGCACGTGGATGATCTCTGAAGCATCATGCTGTGCCACTAACCTGGAGGTGTGGGTATCCTTGATGAATATTGGTATGCCCCTGCTTTTTGTATTTTGGTCCGGGTTCTGTGGCTGAAATGTATGGTATGAGTTGCAGCCTGGTAGTGCTGGGGTGCTCTCTGGAGTCTTAAACCAGGTTTCTGTTACTGCATATATATCAATTTTTTTTCATACTGAGGAGTGCCTCGAGTGCGTCCATTTTGAGGTTTAGACTTCTGGCATTGAGTGGCATTGCCCTCAGCTTTTTGTTACTTGTGGTATTTATGGCAGTGGGTTTGTCTTTTGAGCCTTGCCTAAAAAAGACACTATGGGGGTGGCAAGAGCCTTGGCCAGTATTCGAAAGCCTAAGGTTGACAGGTGCAAGTCGTCTCTAGTGAAGCAGCATGGCTTGTAGAACATGTCATCCCAGGTGGACAAACACTGGATCCCCTTTGAATGACACCAGAAACTTGGCCAATTGTTGAAACTGATAATATTTTCTTTATACCATGGTGTCATTCTTGGTGAAGGCAGGATGTTACTCAGGGTCAGGGTCATACCGGCCTGGGCTACGTGATCAGAGACTTCTTCCATGTCTCTCTTCATGTAGTCCAGGGAGGTATGGCTCTGGTCATTCACACCAACATGGACAATGACAGACTGAGTCGTATTTGTTCTTGCTCTGGAGTGACCTGAGTGCTTGTGTTGTGTGTCGGATTCTGGTACCCGACAGGCAGCTAACCGTAACTTTCTCCTTCTTCAGACTAGTGAGAGGGACGTCGGTGTGCCTGACTATAGAGTCGCCTATTAATAGTGTGTTGGGTGTGTTCTTTTGCCTTAAGGGCTGTGATCGCATGGCACACTGGTTTTCTGAAGTATGTGTTTCATGTTTTCCAGGGTAATCCTCAAAGATTATTGGGGTGACTCCCTTCTAGCCAGACAACATTGGATCCTCAACCTTCTGGAATTGGCTAGGGGCAATCAGCACAAGCTTACTAATCATAAACTGTCTCAGTGGTGTTTGATACATCCAAAGCCCAAACAACTGTAACAGACTGTTTGGGTGTAATATGTGCTTAAAATGTATTAAACACCCTGCTTTTGGAAATGTACAGCAAGTATTTATGGAGGCAAGAAAGCCTGCTGACAGAAAATATATTAGCAAGCAGAAAATGTTTTCTAGCTGGTACCAGCGAAAAGACCCAGCAGCCATTCGGGTCTAATGTTTTACTGTTTTTTACAGTATTTGTGTGAGGTACTAGACTGTGGCCTATCTTACTCGAGATTAATTTCCAGGCATTTCATTTAGCATGTCTGCCTGTGGATCTCCCTCTTTCAGAGCAGTCTCATCAGAAAATGTTTTGGAAAGGCGTTTTGCTTAAGAAGCTTCCCAGAAAACCAGGATTTCCTGTTTGGGATCTTAATATTGTGTTAGAGATGCTAACACTTGCTCCATTTTTGAACCAGCTTGTGTACTGACTTCAATTTCTTAATGTGGAAAATATTTACTTATTTTGATTTCTGCAGAGAGAGTATCGGAGTTGCAAGCTCTCTTGATGGGTTAACCTTATGTCATTTCCCATAGAGATGGGGTTTCTCTGAGAACTAATCCTTCCTTTATGCCTAAAGTGGTATCTGAGTTTACTTTAAGCCAATCTAGCCATCTGCTTCATTTTTAGGATCTGGAAAGAATACAGGGAGAGACTCTAGTAGTATCTGAGAAGAACATCTCAGAACTTCTGATTAGTTGTCTTTCTTGGGAAAGTAATAAGGGGCAACCTGTATAAAAAGATAGTTTCTAAATGGTTGTCTCAGGCCATTATCTTTTGTTACTCCCACCACACCAGAACTATTCTAGGCAGGGTCCAGGCGCACTCTACCCGGGCCTTGGGTTCATTTGTGGCTTTTTGGAAAGGGTTTGATTACTGCTCAATATCTGAGTTGTTTGGCTTCTGCTACATACCTACAAACAACTGCATTACTAGCTGAGTTAAGTACAAACTTGCACCGTTAAAGATTGTACTGCATTTTATTTTATTTTTCTGTGTATTTAATTGTTTCATTGGTCTGTGTGTGTCTCGCTCTAGTTAATTTATTTTTCTGTTTAATTGTTTCATAGAATACTGTGATCTCTCTCTGTATCTGCAGTTAGTGGGGGCTATGGTGTTTCACTTCATTGATATTCAGTGTTAAACTCTTAGCCTAGGGGATTTCTGTGTATTTATAAGTGTTAGTCACGTATCTTTTGATTTATTACTGCTCAGTATCCGAGTTGTTTGGCTTCTGCTACATACCTACAATCAACTGCATTACTAGCCGAGTTAAGTACAAACTTGCAGTGTTAGATTGTTTGTTGTACTGCATTTTATTTTTTCTGTTTAATTGTTTTATTGAATATTGTGGTCTGTCTCTCTCTCTCTAGTTTATTTTTCTACTTAATTGTTTCATAGAATACTGTGGTCTCACTCTCTCACTCTCTCCAGTTAGTTTCCCGCCCTCAGTCCTTGTTCTGGTATTAATGTTGGTGGCTTTGGAATTGCCCGCCCCTCCTGTAAATTTGTGTTTGAACACTCCTCTTGGGTCTGTCTCATTTGCTTACTCAACCGAGTACAGGGAGATCATATTTTCAGTAAAGACTTAATACCAATCCCATCTCTATTCCACTCTAGTGTCACTAGCTCATTCTACCTAATACAGAGAACATTTGTGAAGGGCAAGGCACTTAGTTCCTCAATTTTGAATTATCTTCAGTTTCTCCTTTCTCCCTTTCCACTTTCCAAAAAAAAAAAAAAAAAAAAAACATTTTCTAAGCTTGCTTCCTGCCTTTCCTGTATCTAGTTTAGTCCAGATACAGATTTGCTGTAACCAGGACTGTTTGTAAGCTTCTGAGCCCCCAAAGCCTTTCTGTGTTGTAGGGAAGCCTTCTAACTTATCAGTGCGAGTGGTAAGCACTAGGTCACCTGTCTACCACAAGAGTGGTTTCTGGCCCAGAAATTGTAGTTTGTTGGCGGTCTAGGCAGTTTTTTCATCTCTTTCAACTTTCTGGTTTAAAAGCCTGCATTTACACTGTTTACCACCTTTCCTGTAACTAGTCTAGTCCAGATACAGATTTGCTGTAACCAGGACTGTTTGTAAGCTTCTGAGCCCCCCAAGCCTTTCTGTGTTGGAGGGAAGCCTTCTACCTTATCAGTGGGAGTGGTAAGCACTAGGTAGCATATCTACCACAACATCCAGGTACAGATTCTTAGTTTTAGCACTTGAATTTGCTTATTCGTCCTCAGCACTTTAGAACTTGTTAGCACTAAATAAGCTACAAATTACTGCATCACTCAATCTTCCTCTTTACGTAGAGGAAAACAGTGTTTGTACTTACTTTCCTCACTTGCTTAGAGAAAAACAGCTCCTATACTCACTTTCCTCTCTTGTCTACAAGAAAGTAGTTTTATATTCAGACATGTCCAAGGGTCAGCTCCCAGTGTTCTGTCCTGTCTAGCTGATGAATCTGGGCATCTTGAGGCAATGTAGCAATTGCCTCATGTACACAGACAACCCTCTCCGCCTACCACCCAACACCACAACCTGTGAGAGATTCACTTATCTAGCCAAACTGGAGGTAAAGCTCTCTCCAACCAAGACAGTCAAGAGGAGAAGGTAAACACTTGCACCACACCACACTCATCACATAGTCTCACTAAACCTACACCACCAAAATCCACACACAGAAACACAAAAACATTTGCAGAGGCTCTCAGTAATAATCTGCTCAAGCAACAGAGACCTCCGAAGCAGAAACGCAAGCAACCTCCACCCCCCTACACAACCCAAATGACAGCCCACAGACTCAATGTGCCAATAAACCACAGCCAATAAGGCAAACCAGCGTACCCAACACATTAGTCATAGGTGACTCTATAGTCAGGCGCACTGATGTCTCACTCACCAGGCTAAACAAGGAGAAGATTACTGTCAGCTGCCTGTCTGGTGCCAGGAAACGCCACATAACCCACGCACTCGGCTTACTCCACAACAAGTACAAATATGACTCTACCATTGTCCATGTTGGTGTGAACGACCTGAGACTTACCTCCCTGGACTACATGAAAAGAGACATGGAAGAGCTCTCCGATCTTGTAGCCCAGGCAGGTATGACCCTAGCCCTGAGTAGCATCCTGCCATCGCCCAGAATGATACCGCAGTACAAGGACAAAATGATTGACTTCAACAATTGGCTAAGCTTCTGGTGTCCTTTGAAGGGGATCCAGTATCTGTCTGCCTGGGATGACATGGTCGATAGACCACGATGCTTTGCCAGAGATGGCCTGCACCTGTTGCCCCTGGGATTCCGGATACTGGCTAAGGCTCTTGCCGCCCCTATAGTGCCTTTTTTAGGCAAGGTTCAAATGACAAATTCCCCACCGTAACAGGAACAGGCAAGCAAAAACTGAGAGTAATGCTACTCAATGCTCGAAGTCTAAATCTCAAAATACACTCTTGAGGCACTCCTTAAAATGGAAAATATCGATAACTTTGCAGTGACTGTGAGACCTGGTTCAAGTCTCTAGAGAGCACCCCTGCATTACCAGGCTATAACTCTTACCACAATTTTCGGCCATCTAACTTGGACCAGAACACCAAAGGCAGAGGTGTGTCCATATTCATTAAGGATATCCACACCTCCAGGGTAGTTGCACAGCATAATGCATCCGAGGTTATCCAAGTGCAACTAATGCTGGGCAAAACTGCAATCCAAATTGTAGCTTTCTACAGATCCTCCACCATGCCCCAGGATTCCCACTCCTCTTTTCTTGATGTACTAGAAAATATTAGGGTTCAGCCAGACACTCTAATGATGGGCGATTTCAACTACCCCACCATTAACTGGGAAAACTACTCGTGTACCAACTCCTTTGCTCAACGCTTTCTGGAATGCATAAATTCCAATGCTCTGGATCAACTTACCCACACCCCATCAGAGGTAACAACATCCTATACCTGGTCATTACCAACCTGAGTGACCGGTGTTCCACACCTGAAATAAACTCCTCGTTGGTCACATCCAACCATAAGCTTAATCACCCTAGATATCCACATCCTGCCCCCACCCACCATTAAGGAAACCACAGTAAAATATTTCTCCAAAGCCAACTTAATGCTTCTTAAGACAGAAGTGGCAAACTTCATGACACCCATGCAGATGAACAATACAGTTACGACTGCTGAATCCTACACAAATGCACTCTATAAGAACTTGCACGAGTGCATGGATCATGCTATCCCAAACAGAACCAAGACGCTATCCTCCAAAAAAAGGAAGCCAATCTGGTGGTCCCATGCCATAAACAAACTGTACAACAGAAGGAAGAAACTGTTGCAAAAGAGAGTAAAATTCCATGAGTGGAGGAGCTCCCTGGTCAGCCTTAGTAAGAAGCTGAGATCCCTTATAAGATCGTCCAAAGCTAGCTATGAAAACAAAATCACCACTGATTCTAAGGGCAACCACAAAGCATTCTGTAGCTATGTCAAGAATCTCAATGGCAACACTCAGATTTGCTCTGAGTTACAGCACAACGGCACAGAAATTACAGAACCAACTGATGTTGCCAACATCCTGGCAGATAGGTTTAGTGCTAACTTTACCCCCCCCCCCACCCCCACCCCCTAAAGGGCCCATATCTATGCAGGAAGAATGCAGAGTCCCTGTAATCACATCTGTGCAGGTAAAAGCTGCACTCTCTCAAACCAAAAACACAGCATCCATGGGACCGGACAACATCCCAGGTTGCATTTTACACGAACTTCAGAACAAACTGACTCCCCACCTAAGCACCATGTTCAATCACTGTCTCACATCAGGCTTTGTGCCCACTGAATGGCGCACAGCAACAGTTATCCCACTCCACAAAGGGGGAGCCACCACTGATCCTGGGAACAATCACCTTGTTAGCCTGACTAGCCTGGTCTGCAAGGCCATGGAACGTATCATCATGGAACTCCTAAAAGACTTTGGTAACCTCCAAACTCTGGACCCCAACCAGTTTGGGTTTGTGAAAGGCAGATCATGCCTTCTGAACCTGATTGACTTCATTGAGGCAGTCACCAAAGCCGTAGATGAGAGTAAGGTGGTTCACACATCCTACCTTGACCTTGCTAAGGCTTTTGACACCATCCCCCATTCCGGAATTACAGCTAAACTCACTAAACTAGGTGTAAGTCCGGCGTTTATATCACATTATCGAAAGATGAAAATAGCGAACGCTTTTTCATCAGTCCCAAAACATCTAAACATGAAAATATCGAACATTCAGAACAGCAAATTTTTTCCAATGGAAAAAATTTGCTGCTCCGAAACACACACACACACACACACACACACACACACACACACACATATCAAACAAACAGCAACCATACACATACTCTTAAATTCCTACATCTAATGCTAAACTAAACGTACACTATTATCTACCCACTTAACCTAACCCAAACCCTAACCCTAAGGTCAGTCACTATCGCACACTCACCTAACCCACACCCTAACTCACTTAACCCGCCCCTAACCCTAACGTACAAACAATTGCACACTTACCTGAACCCAACCTGTAACTTTCCACCACAGCGCTAAGAATAGCAAAGCCACAGAAACGGCCAACCAAATTCTTTCCCGAGGAAAGAATTTGCTGTACTGCAGCTTCTCTATTCTTAGCGTTCAGTATCAGAACATTCAACGTTTTAATACTTCGATGTTCTAATATAGACCCTAAATTCGTAAGTCACAAGATGGGTTGTCAACTGGCTCACTGACAGAACCCACACCGTAAAGGTTGCAGACTCCAAATCTAACTTTAAACCAATGACAAGTGGAGTACCACAGGGTTCAGTCCCGGGACCTCTCCTGTTTTGGTATCTACTTAGCTGAAGTACACGCTAACGCAGAAGGCCTCTGGCTAATGAAGTTCACAGATGACTGCAAACTAGGAGCCATAGTAAAGTCCCCAAATGGTGTGGACATCCGACATAAGGGCCTCACTGAGACGGATACCTGGTGTCAGAGGCATGGCCTCAAGCTCAATGTCAAAAAGTGCATTGTTATCCCCTTTGGTAAAAAACTCTGTACCCATGAACTACCACATAAACTGCAGTTTACTTAACACCGAATGTGTGATGAGAGACCTTGGGACCCAGCTGGACAGTAGTCTCTCCTTTGATGATCACATCACCACAGTAGTCGGGAAATCCTATGTGGCACACCATCACAAAAGGGTTCTCATCCAGGAAAAAAAAGGTCATTGTTCTCCTCTACTCTGCACTCATTATAGAGTACAACGCCCCTTTTGGAATGTACCTCACAAGACATCTGCAGCAGCTGGAAAGGCCACAGAAGTACCTCACAAAGAGGATTACTGGCCTCAAACAGATGCCCTACACTTATTGTCTCAAAAAACTCCAACTTTACTCTGTAGCATATCACCTACTTCGAGGAGATCTCTGCCTAACATATAAAGCTATGTTAAACCCAGAGCTGTTGGACATGCTCTACTTAAAGAAATCCCAATCTCTCCGAGCTACACACTCTAGGGACCTAAACCTTGTCACCACAATAAACAGGACATGCTGGAGGGATAGATTCCGGTCCCAGAGACTTCCTGTACTCTGGAACAAGCTACCCATCTATGTCAAGCAAAGTCCCTCATTAGCACTCTTCAAAAAAAATCTTGAGTGGATGGGAAATAGGAAATACACTCCGGGGATCACTTCTGTGGCTCTGCTCGACAGGGGCACAGGAAATTAACTTTCTTGGGTGGCATAAGCCAGGGAACCTTGTTGGCTAGGATTACTTAGGCCCTTGGGCCGATAGCCTAGTACCTACCCATGAACCTATACAAGCATTCTACAGACAGTGGCTTGATCCTCCGTGCATATTTTTACAAAACACTACAAATTAGTTTCCTTCTCCAGGTTTAGGACAGGGTTTGCTAGGGCCATTCTCCAAGGGTTCCTGTACCCTTCCTCCTCCCGTTTCTTTTAAGCTATGGTAATCTATCTATGGAATGTTGGTTACTGCAGTAGTGATCTTTAATTGTTAACATAGTACAGTTGTGTCAATAAACTTACTGTAAGATTATGTTTGTTTGACTGCTGTAGTAGCCATTCTCTCCCCCATCCCCCTTTATTTTGTGTATGTTATTTTATACCAGAGTCTGAACACTGACTGGTTAAGTTTCTCTGGCTATCTCCTGCATTTCCTTGGATATCCTAGTCACAGTAGGTCTTTTCCTAGCAATTTCCTGTCTAAGCTTAAACTTCCTCTCTCAGTTGGCATGAAGGCCTGCTGCCCAAACGTTGTCTGCTTTGTCTAGCAGTTTGGGCTCGTGGAAGGTGCTGTCCAGCTTTGGAAGCTGTCAGTCTGTTAACTTAGGCTACTGCAGCAGCAGTCATTCAAACATGTACTGTTAAGGTAAGTTTACTTGTACAGTTATACTTCATAGGTAATTCTCTATAGTCAGGTGCACAAACACTCCCATCACTAGGCTTTAACAAGCAGGTGATCTGTCTCTCTGATGCTGGGATTCATGATCTGACAAGGGCACTTGGATATGTCTGCTGTCCCAAATATGAATATAACTTTGTGAGCACTCGTATTGGGGTGAGTGACTTTAGATGCTGTACTTTAATAGTAATGCAGAGAAAGAGACTTAACTGAACTCTCCATGTTTGTGTCTGAGGCAGGAAAGACCCTTGTTTTGAACAGAATGATGCCACAGTTCAAAGATGAAAAATAATTGACTTTCATAACTGGCTTGTTAGTTTTGTATCATTCTAGCATGTGTCAGCATGGGAGGAGATGGTGGGCAATCCAGCCTGCTTTGCCGGGAATGGCCTGCACCTTTTCTTATAGCATCTGTATACTGACCAGACAGTTTGCTGCCTTCATTGTGGCTTTCTTCAGCATAGTAAGGTAAAATCTGTCCCACTTTAAGGTGGTACTACTCTGTGCTCGAAGTCTTAAAAAAAAAAAAAAAAAAAAAAAAAAAAAAGGCCAGAGTTTGAGATCTTCCTAACTGCCATAGATGTTTCAGTTTAGCTACTGAACTGTGGATTCATTATATTGATAGCACTTTTTCTCTGTTTCTGGGCTTATTGCGTATCATTTGTTTATACCCTCTGGAAACTGCAGAGGTGCTGTCTGCTTTCATTCATAATCAAAGTATTTCATGCTAGACTCCTCTGGATACCAAATTTGAACTCTTGGAAATCATGGTAACACTGAACAAAATTACCTACTACAATACAAATTGTAGCCCTCTATACCATTATTGTCATCTCCTACTGACCATGATAGATATGTAGTTAAACTAGCTGTGCACTATAGCTACTAAACTCAAAACAGTAATCCTAACTTCAGCTTTACAGCTTTACACCTATCAACTGGGAAACGTACACAACCAATCACTAATATGTGCAAGAAATCCTAAATCTTGTTATTGCCATTAATCTGTACCAAACTGTATTCCCCACTAGATGTGTAAATTTCTTTAACCTACATCTTGCGGATATTCTCCCCAATCTGTTGCTGCTATGCATCACCCCCTCCTTGATTAATTCCAACCACTGCATTTTTTCCCTTTAAAACAAATTGCATGCTTAGGAACACTTGTCTTTATTTGGAGATTTCAACAAAGCTGAATGGTTCATTTATAAATGACCTCAGGAAAAAAATGTAGTCTTCCATTGATCTAATTACCAGGGTACCTGTACACCTACATAAACCTTAGAACTTGCATCTGAACTGCTGTATTGAGGTATTTGTCCCTATCTGTTAGAAGCATAATGTGAGAATTTAAAGTAAATCTCTATAATTGGTTTCTTGCATAAACAAGCTTTATAATAAGAGGAGTTAGACATCTTAATATAACAAATCCCCTTCCTCCAAACAAACCGAATCTAAAGTTGGTCTGTGGAGAACTCAAGCGCAACTTTAAGTGTAAAGCAAGCTGTGACCTAAAAGTTGCTATCTTCAAGTGCATTAGCAGTTATGACTTTATTTTCCCTTTTTTTTCAGTATGTTTCGTCATGCAGCAACAGGTTTTAACTGAAGTGTCTCCTGCTTTTTATGATGAACATAAATAATAGCAGTGGAATAATACCTAATATACTGTCCAGGTCAATGAGAGGGACTTTTGTTTGTTTAATGGTGAAAGAAGAATTAGATGACTCTTGGTCTGATGACATTATTGACGATAAAGTACTCTTCCTGAATTTAGTAATGGATTATTTTGAATCGAATGTCACGGTGGTATAGTATTTTCCTTGGTAGTGGGTGGGGTTGTAGTGAGTAACCAAACCTGTCCTAAGGCAAAGATTAACATATAGCTGGATTCCATTAAGGATCTTGCCAGATGTTCTGCAGCTGTTTACAGGACTGGCAAACTATGGTGGTAAGTTGTCACTTCTTGTAGCCAGAAACAGGAGAAGAATGCTTTGTTGGTTTGCTCACCAGCAGGCACCAGTCCAACAGTGGCACATAACTGTCAGTGCTGTGAACCCACTAAACATGCATAGCAGGTCTTGAATTTTACCTTTTCAGAAGCTGTAATTCCTTTTCTGTGGTACAGTTTATCGGGTCTTTCTGTAAGGTGAGAGAAACTGCAACATATTAGTACAGGGGGGGTCTTCCATGGTAGACTTTGAAACTTGACTTGCTTTTTCAAGGTAGATTAAAGAGAAAAGTAGGAAACTATAGAAAGATAAATTGCTATAAAAATCATTGAATGTAATTAAGATACTGGAATGAATTTTTCTACTTTGTTTTTTTTCCAGGTTTCTCAGGATGATGGATAAAGGTATTTATATTGTGCAAGGAGAAATCAGTATAGTTGTTGGAGCCATCAAACGGAATGCCAGATGGAGCACACATACTCCTTTGGTGAGTAAAAATGTTCTGTAGTTAATGGAATGGTTTCAAAAAGTGTAAATTGAAATTTCAATTTGAAATACTTTTGGAAGATAGAGGTGCATTTTGGACCAATGATAAGGATGCTGATTCCCCCTTTTCTTCTAGGATATCCTACATAGAATAAAAGAAAGTTTCAGTTGGGAAAGTAAATGGTTCTCCCAGGTCCAGATTTGTTATAGGGAACAGTTAAGTTCATCTTCACCAGACCACTGGCTATTCTTCCAGTACATTTATTAGATGATATCTTCAAAGATATAGCTCTACACCCTGACTCTCTACCCTCTGCTCTAAGGAAACCAGACAGAATTTACCGAGTGCTTCTGTTTCACAAGCACCACTATTAAAATCTGAAGGCTGACCCTTCTGTTGTCTCCACTGAATCCACAAAAGGTATACCTAAAGGACCAATAAGACATCCCTGCTTAATAATCGGGAAAGCAGATTACTAGACAGATTTGGGAAGACAGTTTATGCCTCTGCTACCCTGGCAGTGATAGTTATGAATGGTCAGTTCTGTATGCTCAAGTACCCAGAATCTCTTCAAGACAAAATGCTAGCTAAGGTAGACTCTATTACAACTAGAAGCTTATTCAAGAAAATCTGGGAGATAGCCAGAGAACCTTTGACACGTCTCCAGACATTCACTAAAATGTGGCTATGACACCTTAGAAGTTTCTTGGAGAGCAGCTTCCGCAGGTTCGGTCATCTGCAGGCATTCATGGCTCAGGACTCTTACCCTTCCAGATCAGATAAAGGCTGAACTAGTAGATGTCCCATTGGACAAGGAATTCCATTTTGCTCCTCCAGCTGAACAATTTTTTTGAGAAACTGGACAAAGAATGAAAGTAAATGAAAACTGTGAATTAATTTTTCCTGTCTCTGACCCCAAGGTACAGTAGGAATTACCCTTCAAAACATTGACCTTTCCCACCTAAACAAAACAGACGGGGGGTCTCTCATCCCAGTGGTAAAACACTAAAACAGTGTAGGAGATTGCAAACAGAAAACTCACATAGGGAAGGGGGCTTTAAAGAACCCACCTAGCACTGAGAGCAACCATGAGAGCAACCATGACTATGTTAACCTCTGTTACCTTTTCCTGTCCCGTCTAAACTTCTTGCAGGAAGATTCTTCTTCCTAAACCAGTGGACATCTATCACCAGGGACCAGTGTGCCCTCAGCATCCTAAGGAAGGGGGTACTATGTTCAGTTAACAGAAATACTACCCTTCCTGGGCATTCCAAATCCACCAAAAGAGCAAGAAAAGCCTCTTGACCACCTGTCCTCAGGAAGCTACTTCAGCAAGGATCCATCCAGTTTGTCCCTCCGGAAAAAGAAGGAAACCGCTTCTCTTCAAGGCTTTTTCCTAGTCCCAGGAAGAGGACACTTGGAGACCCATCTTTGACATCTGAAAGCTAAACAAGCTCCTCAACATTCCAAAATTTCAAAATGCTTGCGTTTCAGAAATTACTGCCCATAATCTTCCAAAATGCCTCCATAGTCGCCATAGACCTAAAGGATGTTTACCTCCATATCCCCATAGCAGACACAGGCTCCCACTTTCAGTTCAGTGCTTTACCATTTGGGCTGTCTCCTGCTCCCAGAGTTTTCAGAAAATGCCTCGCTCCTCTGATAACACATTGTAGAACTTTAGTGGTTCATATTTAATCATACTTGTATGACTGTCTCATTCCAGGAAGATCCACTTCAGAGACCCTGGGCACCTTACAGATATCCGTATACTGTTTGCAGAAGATAGGTCTCGCCTTAAATCTTCAAAAAATCTCAAACTCTCCATCATACAAGGATCCTCTTTCTGGGAGCCCTCATTAGACCCTGTTCAATAGAAAGCTTTATTTCCCTAAGACAAGATTGACAGGTTACCAGACTGGCCTGCTTACAAAGCAGCTCACCACTACAGGAAATTTTCTGAGGATGCAGGGATATGCGTCATGCATTCTCATGATTCCAGTTGCAGAGCTGCACATGAGGAAACTTCAGTGGTTTCTTTAAAAAAAAAAAAAATTGGGAATGGCATTCCCATCCCCTGGAAACCCCGCTTCCCCTCCTTTGGTTTAGGAAGGAACTCCTTTGGTGAAAGAACCCCATACAAAGGAATCCAGGAGCAAATTTAACTTTGCCAAAAGCAGACAAGACCATTACTATAGACAGCTCAGGCATAGCTTGAAGACCCCACTTGGATCCCCTGAAGGTACAGTGCATTTGATCCCCACAGCAGAGGAAGTTGCATATAAATCAGGAGGAGTTATTTGCAGTCTACCTGGTCATAAAAGATTTTCAACAAAACATAAGGCCAGAGACGCTGAAAATCTGGACAGACAACACCACAGTTGTGATATAACTGGGAACTTTTACCTCCTGTGCATCCTTGCCAAAAAAAAAAAAAAAATGGTACTAGCTCAAGAGATGGGGTTAACTATCATAGCCTCTTGTATTGCAGGCTAGAGCAGTACCCTAGCAGATTCTTTAAGCAGATACTTTCTAGACCCCAACTAATGGATGCTGAAAAGTGAGGTTTTCTTGAGTTGACTATACAGTGGGGGATCCCCTCAGTAGACCTGTTTGCCTGTCTGCACAACAAGTAACTACAGAAATCCTGCTCCAGGACAGACAGGAGTGTGGAAGATATGTGCATTCTCCTTCACATGGAAAATTGGTTCTTGAATGCATTCCCTGAGAATACTAACAAAAGTCATGGACGACTGACCCAGCATGATCCTAATGGCCCCCTTTTGGCCAAGACAACACTGGTTCTCCTTCCTCTTGACTCTCCATGAGGGGAGGTTCTGTACCCTACTGCAGCTGATGGACCCCTTACTTTGAGGAGATTATCTTCTACCCCTACCTAGCCACTCTGAAGTTAACTACCTGAAGGATTGGATTTTGACACCTAGGACTGCATCATGTCCCAAGGAGATGCTGTCCATTCTAAAGGAAGCAAAGCGCAGTATCAGGAAATCATACCTGGCAAAATGGAAAAGATTTTCCACTTGGTGTCGCAACAATGACATTAACCCTGCTTAAGCAGACATCAGCTCAGTCTTGCAGTACTTGCCAGGGCTCTTTACTCTGGGGCTTTCCTATTCCAACATTAAAGTACATGTATCTGCAATATCAGCTTGCCTGTACAGTGCTCCACCAGTCTTCTCGCACCCCCACATGAAACTTTCTAAAAGGGGTGATTCACTTGAGACCACCCAGAAGAAACCCCATTCTGCCATGGGATCTAAATTGCATTAAAAAAACTAACGTTGTCTCCCTTTGAACCTACTGCCACTGCCTCTCTTACAATGCTTGCCTGTAAGACCACCTTCCTTAGAGATGTAATATCAGGTAGTACAGTTTCTGAACTACAAACCCTCATGTGTAAATAACCTTTCACTGTCTTTCATTGGAATAGTCGCCCTCAGAACAAACCTGTCCTTTATGCCTAAAGTGGTATCGGAACTTATTTTAAACCAGGCTATCCACTTAATAGTTTTCTACCCAAATCCACAGAACAGAGAAGCACAAGTCCTCTACTTCCCGGATGTGCACAGACAAGATCGGGTGCTATCTAGACAGGTCAAAAAGCCCCCAGTAGAACAGAGCAGAGCAGTTGCTGGTGGCTTTCATAGAGGGTATACTGGGCAAACCTGTCTCCAAACAAACCAACTCTAAATGGAAAGCTAACTATATTAAGTTCTGTTACTCACACCAAGGAAAAGATTTCCCTAGGCATATTAAAACACTCTCCACCAGGCATGGGGCTACTACCACTGCTTTTCTCAAGGGATTTCCCACTTGGGCCATCCTAGAGTCGGTCACATAGAACTCAGTACACACCTTCACAAAACACTAATAACCCAGGCAGTGTCTACAGGGCTAGAGAAGGTTTTGCTTCTGCCATCCTTCAGTTTTATTTCTCAAGGTCATACATAATGACCCACTGCCTCTTATCAAACTTTTTTAGCTTTTGGAGTCCTCCCAGGAGTCAGTACTGCAACATTGACTATGAAGAACATAGTACAGTTGTGTCATGCTTACCATAATTGTAGATGTTAGAGTAGGTCAATGTTCCAGTGCAGACTCCCACCCTCCAGTCCCACTATCTGATGACCACTTGTCTCCCAGCAAGGGGAAGAGGAGGCTTTTTTTTCCTGCAAATAGTCCTCTTATCCCCATCATCCTCTCTCCGCTGTTTGTTTTTTCTCTCCTCTTTACTTCAATCCAGATAACTGGGGAGGTTGTTCTGTCCTCTGGGGACAAACTACTCATTCATTTTAGAAAGACTTGAAGATGGCACTAATAGATGCCTTTCTTACATGCAGACATCTGTCTTCAGATGTCTGTCTGCTTGGGATGTTGTAAAGACTCTGGAAATCAATCTGGTTGTGGGCTTCTGCATAACAGGAAGATGCAAGAAGCTGTATTGCAACACTGATCTACTCCTAATGCCCACAGTTATGCTAAGTGTGACACAACTGCTTTGTTTAACAGATGATTCGGATAGGGTTAGGGACAGGGCAATTTCTGTGTTTTCTTTACATGTCTCTGAGTTTGGAATCTGAGGAGTGTGATTCCTTGTTTCTCATCTAGTGGAATTTTTTTTGCAGAGACTATGTTCAGAATGAATAATTTATTTCAGTGGGAGCAGGTGAGTGGATGTTCCTTCTCGTTTAAGCAGATGATATATGACATGTTACAAGTGGACATGCCACAGTGTACTCCCATTCATCTTATTACAGCAGCCTTAGAGAATGCTTTTAACTTCTTCAGTCCCTAAAAGGCAGGCAGACTTTATGAAGTTTCTCAGTCTCGCAAGTATTTAATGTTATGTAGTCCTATCTCGCCGTAATTCTTGCTGGATGGGTTTGAAGCCGATATTCAGCTCTGACTCTGCCGATATTAAAGCTCGAGAGCTTTTACTGGCTCGAGGCTAACCCCTATCCCATGGTGCCTCATGGCAATTCCCTATATCTCATTTGCCGCAAAAGCTTTGAGGTCGTCTCCTTATTGGCTCATTGGCCAAGTAGAAGATTTATTTACTAAATCTTGTCTTTTCACCATCTTTTTCTTCTTCTTTTATTCCTTGTAGTTTAGTTTAGTTTATAGCTTTATTGTGTGATTGTACCGAGTGTTTGACCCCTATTCCCTCCCCCCATAGGATTGTACAGCCCGTTTCAGTTAGAGGGCCGTAGTTGCCCGTTTAAGTTAGAGGGCCTTTCCTCCCTGTGTTTCTTCAAAAAAAATAATTAATAAATAGAATCTTTCCTTTTTCTGTCTTTACTGTTGTTGGTATGTTTACCTCCGAAGATGGTATTGTTAGTATAGTTAACATTGGTGTCTCTTTATCTAGGTAGCTTTGTTTGTCCTTGTTAGCATGTCTAAGGAAAAGGACAGAGAACACAAGGACCATCGCCCTTCAGGGTTCAAAAAATGTGATTAAATGTTCACAGAAGGTGTCTTTAACAGACAGTCACACTAGCTGTGTGTACTGCTTAGGCGAAGCCCACTTAACAAGAGCCCTGTACCTTTTGCCATGCCTTCAGTACTAGGGTATTGAACGAGAGGAAACGCAAATTGATAGGGGTCGTATGACCAGTTCCTTCAAGAAACAGCTGGAACTTGGTCAGACAGCTCCTAAGACTACTAAACGAAAATCTTCGGCTCCAGTTTCGGAACCAAAGTCCAAAGCGAAGGAGCCAAGGAGTTCTGGCTCCAAGTCTACTACTTCTGCCTTGGTGCCGTCGGTCTCTTTGGTGCAGAAGGCAACCTTCAGTACCGAGACAGTTACCGAGATTGACCCTATCTCACCTACCTTGAGATCTCCTATTTTGGAGAGGAGGAGATCTCCTGTGTCCACCCGATCCTCCAGGACACTCTCAGATGAGAACATCGAGCGGGTGGTGAAGAGGTTGCTTTCTGACCTGGCTCTGGCAAGAAAATTGGCCCCTCCGGAGCCAAAGGTTTCTGAGCCGACCCCTTTACAATCCACTGCTCCTTCTCCGACTGCTTCGCTCTCCAAGCCAATCACTTCGGGTTCCTCGATGTTGTATCCTTTGGTTCTGAGGATTCTTCCTGCTTCCTTGGAAAAGATATCTCTATCCTCAGCAGCTCAGTCAGGAGCCGAGGGATCTGGGAGCCAGTGCTCTTGAGTCGACTCCGAGGGGGATAGTCACCCTGGGTTTTCTTCGGAACCGACCCTCCCTCTCGGCGCTTTGGTTTGACTCTGCTCTGTTCCCACATCTGCTTTGGAACCATGCTCCCTTGCTCGGAGCTGACCATCCATATCCTCGGAGTGGAGGTCTTCTTCGGAGCAGGGAGGTAAGGCCTTCGAAGCAATAAAGAAGGCTTTATCCGCTACAAAAGCCGTACCCTTGGATCCAATGTCCTATCAGCAGCCAGCAGCAACCTCTTCTCCCCTGCCCACCCCCACAGCGTAGGGAACCAGAGACTCAAGCAGCCCCCATTGGATGTGCCCCCTCTTCCGAGACCTCCCCAGATTATCCCACTGCAGAACTCCCTCGGAATAGACTTTGTAAGAGGAAGCATTTTGACTCACCTGAGTCTGTCACATCTGTCACTGGTTTGGAAGAATCAGAAGGGTCCCCTAGATTTTTTTATTTTTTTTATTTTACATTTGTTGTCCAGGCTAGTACAACTGGATACAAGTCCATTTTCAGCAGAGGCCCGGGGAGAAAAGTTCAAAGATAAACAGTTAAAAATAGCAAATTTATAGAATTTACTCAGTTAAATATAAAATAGCACACAAAAAATTCACTCTGAGGAAAAAAGTGCAAGAGCAAAAAAAGAAATAAATATGCAGTAGTGCAGTCATATGTTACTGAAGTAACATAAACTAATACAGTCATGTATTACAGATGCAACAACAGGAATTAATTACAGGATGAGGGAGTTCAAAACTAAGAGAGCTAACAGGAAGGTAAGATAAGTACTGCTTTGTAGTACCCTCTGAGGATGTCTCCTTTTCTGACATCCTAGAAATCCTTAGACAGAGGGGTGATTGGAAGACCTCTAACCCTACTGAGGGCGAATCAGTGTATCTTGAGGCCTTTGGATGTCCTTCAAGGATGCATCTGCAGTCATAACATAGGCAGCCCTTCGGTCGGCCGGATTCCAAAGTCTGGGTCTGGCCTCGGCTGATGTCGCATTTTCCCCGACGTCAGAGCGGCTGGGGTATAAAAGCATCAGTCGACGCCATTTTCCCCAGTCTTTCTTGCCGCGCGGTGCCCGAAGCAGAAGCGGTTCGCAAGTGCCGGTAGGTCAGATCCAGTGATTTCAGCTACCGAAGACTTCGAAAAAAGCTAAGTACCCCGTTGGGGACTCTTTCTTGCCTCAGCCAATGTCAGACAAAGTAAATAATTGTTTAACTTGTGGGAAACAAATACCTCATAAGGATTTCCATTCTTACTGCCTTCCTTGCTTAGGCCCAGACCACGACGTATCGGCCTGTTTAGCCTGTGCCTCCTTCAACCGACGAACGCTTAGACGTTGGTCGGAGTTTGCAGAGGAACTTTTTGGAGCCGATTTTGCTTATAAAATGCCGTCGGAGACTCCGACTTCGCATAGGGTCAAAAAACGCAAGGAAAAGGACCGACACTCGCGGCCCGCGGTTTCGGCTGAAACCACGGCTAGGCCTACCACGAGTGTCTCGGTTTCGGCCGAAACAGAGTCCTCGGCGTTGCCTTCTTCCGAAACTATACTTCCGACCACCGAGGCCCGAGAGGCCCCGGCTGAGTCTGCTTCAGAACTACCTACCGAAGCTAGTGTTCAGGAATTGTCCGACACCATACCTTTGGACATTTCTACTCCTGCACATGGGGCAGCTAGGCCCCCTGCTTCCATGTCCATCAAGGCCTTCTCTAGGGCTAAAGCTGCCAAACTTTCAAAAGCTTTGCCTGCCAAATCTACCTCCCAGAGGCCTTCCTCTAGTTCACAGATCCTCAGCCTTGCTGAGGACCTTATTTCCTTAATTAGGGGTTCACAACCTCACCCAGACAAGGCCTCTCAACCTCCTCCAGAAAAAAGGCCCAGGACTGAACCCTCTGATCCACACTCCTCTGATGATTCCACGGATGGATCTGAGTTGTCAGACCACCAGGAAGGGGCTTACTCACCTTATGAGGACTCCGATGCAGAGGAATCTATTCCTTCGGCCTCCCCTCCTGAAGAGTTTTCCTTTGGTGAGACTCTACACTCCATGAGAGAGCATTTTCAATGGCAAGGTCAGGATTTCTCTGATTCTAGAAAAAGATTAAGGACCTTTTTGCGTTTGCCTCAGCATAGGCCCTTAGCTATACCTCCTGTTCTGAATGTAATTGATGATGTGTACAATGATGTCAGTACAGCCCCTGATGCTCTCCCTCCGGCCCCTGCCAAACCTGACAGATACTACAGGGTCCCGGATTCTCATTTCCATTTGTATAAAGCCCACTCTGCAGACCCAGCAACTATTTCTCAGGGCCCTAAAGGGGTTGCGGCCGTTACTGCCAAAAATCCTCTACCCTCTGACAGAGTCCAGAGCTTTAGAGAGATGGGGAAAGAAGGTGTATACTTCTGCAACTCTTTCGGTCAGGGCATTAAACTGTCAGTTTCATATGATACAGTACCAGGAGTGTTTGTTAGATGAACTTAATAAGAAACTTGCTTCTCCTGAACCCCTAGACCATAAATCCCTCCAGGATTTGGTACACAACTCACAACAGGTTAGTAATCATTTCTTAAAAAGTGGCTATGATGCACTGGAGGCTTCATTTAGATCAGCTGTGACTGGGGCAGTTATTCGTAGGCATGCCTGGCTGAAGGAGCAATCTTTGCCAGACCATGTCAAAGCTAAACTACTTGATGCTCCAATGGAGAAACAAAATTTATTTGGCTCCTCTGCTCAGGAGATCTTAAAAAAGGTTGAAGAAAAGGCAAAATCTGTACAAACAGTTAAAGAATTCCTGCAAGTTCAACCACCGAGATTCAGCAGAAACTGGCCTACTAAAAATTGGTCCTTTCCAGACTCGGACGGAGCCCAGAGAGGCAGGAACAGGCGCCCTAGAGGCAGATTTCAATCCAAGGGCTCCTACAGAGGCCGTCAGTGGCAGCCTGCCAACCAGAGGAGTAGTGCAACAACAACAACAACTACTACACCAGGGCAGGGTCAATGACTTAACTCTGATTCCGCCTGCCAGGGATCAACTGGAAGCACCCTTCGGCGGAAAACTGGCTTTATTCTCAAAAAACTGGCATTATATCACATCACAAAGGATACATGGACACTGCAAATAATAGACAAAGGATACAAGTTCCATTTCCACACTTTGCCAAAAAGAGGCGGAATGCCAAACCTTCCACCAAATCAGAGGGCAGAGGCTTTAAAACAAATCAGCAATTTACTTCAGATGAAAGCTATAGAAAAGGTACCATCTTCAGAACAAGGCCAAGGATTTTACTCCAGACTATTCCTTGTACCAAGAAAGGAAAATCAATGGAGGCCTATTCTCGACCTGTCCGCACTGAACACTTACCTCATTGTGCCAAAATTCAAAATGCTGACCCTACAGCAACTTCTTCCCATGTTGGGCAAGGGTCTTGGCTGGTGACTCTAGATCTCAAGGAGGCATACCTGCACGTCCCTATTCGACCAAACTGCAGAAGACACCTCAGATTTCTTGCAGGATCAGAGCATTATCAATTCTCAGCATTGCCCTTTGGCTTATCTACTGCCCAGAGTATTCACGAAATGCCTGGCATCAGTAATTGCACATTGCAGACTACAGGGAATTCAAATTTACCCATACCTGGACGACTGCCTAATACAAGCGGACAACAAGAAAAAATTGATAAAGGACTTGGCCTATGCCATTCACCTGCTACAGACCTTGGGATACACAGTCAACATCCAAAAGTCAAGACTAGTACCATCCCAAAGGATAACCTTTTTGGGTGCAGATCTGGATACAACCACCCAAATGGCCTTTCTCACAGAAGAAAAACAAAAACAACTTCCAGAGTACTTCATGATTCTGACAAGACAAACTCAGCTTACTGCAAGGAAAATCCTGCAGGCCCTGGGTTACATGGCATCCTGCATAATTCTAATACCACATGCCAGGCTGCATTTGAGGAAATTACAATGGTACCTCCAGAGTGTATGGTCTCAGCACAGTCACAGTTTGGAAACCATGATACCAATCATTCCATGCCTTCAAAAGGAATTCCTGTGGTGGGCTCAGGCCTGCCAGTCCAACAAAGGGTTGCCTTTCAACAAACCAAAACCAAGGCAGACCATCCCCACGGACGCCTCAGACCAAGGATGGGGAGCACACATGGGGGACAAATGTATCCAAGGCCTATGGCCTCAGGGACAGCTAAGGATGCACATAAACCAAAAGGAAATGCTGGCAGTGAGGCATGCACTCGAGGCATTCAAACCCTTCCTCCAACAAGGACACCTGCTAATAAGGACAGACAACACCACGGTCATGTGGTACATAAACAAGCAGGGAGGCACACATTCTTACCCTCTATGCCGGTTGGCTATGAATCTGTGGGAACTATGCCTGAATCTCAATATCCAGCTACAGGCCCAATTCGTGCCAGGGAAAGAAAATGCACTGGCGGACAGCTTAAGCAGAACTACCATGAATGCACACAAATGGATGCTGCACCCAGACATCTTCCAACTCCTAGCAAATACATGGGGAATGCCGGAGATAGATTTGTTCGCATCCCCACTCAGTCATCAACTGAAGACATTCTGCTCAAGGACATACCACCCACAAGCTTGGAGGGTGGACTCTCTCTCTTTTAGCTGGAAAGCCCTAACAGTATATGCTTTCCCACCTCTCCCATTGATGTACAAGGTTCTACTGAAGATCAGAGAGGAACAGCCAAAAGTGATACTAATAGCTCCGGACTGGCCCAGACAGCACTGGTATCCATTATTGAGAAGCATGTCTCAGGCAAAATCATGGCCTCTTCCCCCTATGGCCTCTTCTGACGCAGAACAATTTCAAGACCCTGCATCCCATCTTGAAAACATTGCAGCTAACTGCCTGGAAAATTCCTTAAATCCCAATCAAACTACTTTATCTCAGAGGGTGAAGGACAATATCCTGGAGGCTCGCAGGCCTTCCACAAGGAAGACATACTCAGCTAAATGGAAGAGATTTCTCATTTGGAGCACATCAAAGGGCACAGATGTCACAGTGGCAAACCTAACACATATCCTAGAATACTTAGCAGAATTGTTCCACAATGGCCTGTCCTATTCTTCCATTAAGATTCATGCCTCAGCAATTTCAGCAGAATACAATGTGGATCCACCTATCTTCTCACACCCTCTCCTCAGACAATTTCTGAGAGGGATCAAAAATATTAAACCTCCAAGAAGACCCCCTCTACCTGCCTGGGATCTCAACTTTGTGCTGGAGAAACTGACACTGCCTCCTTTTGAACCAGCAGCATCCCTTCTGGCAATCACGTCGGCAAGAAGAGTATCTGAGTTACAAGCATTAATGGCAGTGCAGCCTTTTCTTATTTTCCACCAGGACAGGGTGTCACTAAGAACCAATCCTACTTTTATGCCAAAGGGTGGTATCTAGGGTATCCTTGAACCAAGCTATCCACTTGCCTACGTTCTTCCCTAATCCACAGAATAGAGGGGAAAAACTTTTGCACACCCTGGATATACACAGACAACTACGCTACTACTTGGACAGAACAAAAACTAGCAGAAAAACTGACCAACTTTTTGTAGCATATGCAACTGGGGTGCAAGGAAGAGCAATTTCCAAACAGACAATCTCAAAATGGATAGGAAATTGCATTCGATTTTGCTACTCCTTTCATGGAAAGACAGTTCCTGAAAATATCAGGCCTCACTCCACAAGGGCCACGGCCACCACTACAGCCTTCCTACGAGGGGTGGCTACCAAGGACATTTTAGAAGCTGCTACTTGGAGCTCCGTGCATTCATTTGCCAAGCATTACAATCTACCCTTATCCAGAGCAGGGTTTGCTACTGCAGTCCTGCAAGGGATCTTAACTACACCATCCTTTTCTTAGTACCTCCTCCCCCAGATTGGCTATGGTATTCTACCCATATGTTATGACTGCAGATGCATCCTTGAAGGACATAGTACAGTTTTGTACCTACCATAAATGTAGATGTCCGATAGGTATGCATCTGCAGTCAGGATTACCCTCCCTCCTTCCCCTCTGTGGTATTCCTAGGGTGCTTACCCCTCTTTTAGCTAGCTGGGGGAATCTATTATGGTGTATTTGTTTGTTTCTATATGTATAAAATTTGCAAATGTTTGGAACTTTCAGCTTTTATCCAAATTTAGCCTTCCTAGAGGGCACCTGGCATCTGGGGCAAGAAAAACTGAGGAAAATAGTGTCGGCTGATGCTTTTATACCCCAGCCGCTCTGACGTCGGGGAAAATGCGACATCAGCTGAGGCCAGACCCAGACTTTGGAATCCGGCCGACCGAAGGGCTGCCTGAGGCAGGACAACCCATATGTTATGACTGCAGATGCATACCTATCGGACATCTACATTTATGGTAGGTACAAAACTGTACTTTCCCGACCTTCCACCTCCTGGGTGATGCCACCTTATGACCAGCTTTTGGGGGTCATATCGCGGAAGGCCTGAACCTCCCCAGACACAGTGGAGCCTGTCCCGTGGAAGCCAAATAAATTTGTGACTGCACCAGATGTCCTTTCTTTCCAAAGGGGTTCCTGTTGATGCTGTGGTTGTAGCAGCGGCCACCAAGAAGGAGTTGTCGGAGACATCTTCCAATATCCATCCTCCTAACAAGGAATCCAGGACAATGGATAGGTATGGAAAGTGTCCCTTCTCTTCAGCGGCGTTTACCTTAATATCACTGAATTACCTTGCCCATTTCACTCTACTTCAGAGGGATCTATTTTTTAGATAAAATAAATGTCATGTTTTGATGAATCCCTTCTTAAAAAAAAAATAGCTTTTTAACTAAGGAATCTGTGTATATTCTGAAACTGAATACTTTGTTACCCACATGGGTTAAATGAAGAACTAAACTGGAGAATGCTTATTTAATTGTTTAATTGTTAATTGATTATGGTATTTTAGGCAAGTTCTATATGGTGTCTTTTACTCCTTGAAGGCTTTTTGGGCTGAGATGTCAGAGATAGGGATAGAGACAGAGATTTCTACAACAAGCCTGTGTTGGATTTACTGACTGGTCGTATTTTTGTACAACTTTGTTGTGGTGGTTGTTTTTGGATCTCCTGAAGGAGTTGGGAGATGACCTTCAGGGATCAGTAGCTCCGGGATCCACGGATAAGTTTTCTGCACAGCTCTCCACCCTTACGTCAATAGCAAACTCCTCCATGAGGCTGATTTCCTATGCAGTGGATGGAGCGAGTAGGGCAGCCACAGCAGGAATCTCTCTTAGGAGACATTCTTTAATGCGTCTTTGTAACTTCACAGAATCCTTTGTCTTCCTTCACCAGTGTCCTCTTTGATGGTTCATCTCTTTTTGGACCTCAGGTGAAAGAGACCTTGACCAGGTGCGAGCAGGAAGGAAAAACCTTATCTGCTGTCGGAGTCCACTTCTCCCTTCCCTCTAGACCCTATCCCAAGGGTCATACTGGAGGGAAACTGTGGTTCCGTAAATCCCAAAAAGGTTTCCCTCAGGCACAAGGTCAACCCTCCCCTAGGGGCAGAGGGGAAGGATATAATGGAAGACGCTGTTCTCGTGGCAGAGGAGGTCCGCAACACCAGGGAGATAGAGAAACCTTCTCTGATCGTCCCTTCCATCGTCCCTGAGGGGTTGCCCGACTGTCCATCCTCTGGAGGCAGTCGGGGGTCATCTATTGCTGTACCCAAGCACCTGGCTAAACATTTCACAAGATCATTGGGTACAAACCATAATATCCAGAGGTTACCTGATTCCCTTTGTTTCCAATACCCTGGTAAACCAGTCTCTTCCAGACATGCCACCCATTCAACTAGACCATGCAACATCAGAGGTCATCTCGTTGCTGCAAAAGAGAGTCATCCAAGAAGTCCCCACAGAGCAAATAATATCTGGAACTTACTTTTAGTTCCAAAAAAGGCAGGGGACTGGAGATCAGTTCTAGATCACAGGAAACTCAAGTCCATAAAGAAATCAAAGTTCTGAACGATCACTCTGCAGTCGATGTTTCCCTTTATCGGGAAAGACAGTTGGATGTGCTCAATAGATCTTCAGGATGTGTACTACCACATCAAAATGGACAGGCGCTCCAGAAGACACTTTTATGCTTACGGCTGGGAGCCAGTCATTTTCAGTTTCAAACACTGCACTTTGGTCTCACTACAGCCCCCAGAGTGTTCAAATGCATGGCAGTGGTAACGGCTCACCTGAGATGTCAAGGATGCTAGGTGATGTCCTTCGTGTTTCACTGTTCAGTCATTACATTTGGGTCATCCTGCTGGCAGGTTGCCCTCAGTCGGCCTGAATTCCAAAGTCCTGGGTCCTGCGTCGGCTGCTGTCTCCCCTTCCCCTGACGTCAAGTCGTCAGGGGTATAAAGGAAGCAGCCAACGCCATTTTCTTTAGTCTTTCTTGCCCCACGGTGCCCGAAGCAAAAGCAGTTTGCAAGTACCGGTCAGCCGACTCCTGAGATTTTCGTGTTCGAGTTTCAGATCCGAAGTCTTCAATAAAGCTAAGTACCCCGCTGTGGAAACTTTTTTTCTTGCTCCAGACTGATGTCAGAAAAAGTTAATAATTGTATTTCTTGTGAAAAGCAAATACCTCATAAGGATTTTCATTCTTACTGTATTCCTTGCCTAGACCCTTATCACAATGTTTCTGGTTGTCTGTTTTGTGCTAGATTTAACCAACGCACTATTAAGCGTCTGTATGAATGTTAAGTTGTCAATCTCGCCTTCATTCTTGCTGGATGGGTTCGGAGCCGATCCTCGGCTCCGACTCGGCACTTGCTTAGCTTGAGAACTCCTTTTACCAGCTCGAGGCAACCCTATATCCCATGATGCAAGGCGGGACTACCTCAGATCTCGTTTGCCGCTTTGCGAAGAGGTCTCCTTTTTTGCCAGCTCAGGTAAGTTGAATTTTTCAACAGATTAGTCAGGGTTTTTCTCTCCCTTGTTCCTTTTTATAGTGTGTAGAGTTTCTACAAATCACCCTATTTCCCCTTATAGTTAAAAACTTCTAGTTTTTATAAAAGTTTTAAAATTTCAGTTAGGCCTAGGCCTCCTTTCTTAATCCCTACCTGTGTGTCTGTGTTTGTTGGGATTAATTGTGTGATTGTTTGGGGTGTGTGAGTATTATTTTTTCTTGGACTATGTCTAAGGAAGGAAAGGTCTCAGGCTTCAAGAAGTGTGACTCGTGCTGTCAGAAAATGTCTCTGACAGACGGTCACACTTCTTGTGTTTACTGCCTGGGGCCTTTACACCTGCAGGACTCCTGTGCTTTGTGTCACTCTTTTAGCCAGAGAGTCCTGCAGGAAAGGAGGAATAAGTTGATCCTCCATGGCTTACTAAAGCCAGAAGGTTCACCCACTAAAACTGGGTCTAGTAAACCTTCTAAGCTTCCGAAGGTTCAGGCTACAGCTTCTAAGCCTTCCCCGGTGGCTCCAACTCCTTCGGAGTGGAGATCGGCTCCGGCCGGAGCCGATCTTTCTTCTTCTAAGGTAGTAGTGTCGGTTCCGACACCCAATCTACTGTTGCCTTGTCGGCTCCGGCTGGAGCCGACATATTATCCAGTATCGGAGCCGAGAAGCTTTCGGCTCCATCTGGAACCCAGGGGACGTCGGCTCCGATGATTTCGTCCAAGAAGAGATCTCGGTCCCCTTCGTTGGTGTCTATCCACTCGGCTCCGGTGTCTCCTCTTTTATCGGAGCAGAGTCATCGGAGCCGATCTTCGAGATCTTCCAGGCTGTCTGACCACGATTTGGAGAGGGTGGTAAGCAGGCTGTTGAAGTTGCAGGCACTAGCCCAAATGCTCCATAGCCCGTCTCAGCAGACTTCGGCTATTGCTTTACCCCTTGAACTTCCTCCTCCGACTCCCCTCCAGAGTTCGGAGCCGGAGCTTCTCGGGACAGCGACCGTGTCGGCGCCAGAACCGATGCATCCTTTTTCGGCTCCGTCGTCTTCGGCTCCGATCTCTTCCATGAGACCTTCCTTGGAGGGATCCGGTCGTCTAGTTTCCCTTGTCGGCTCCGAGGGTGCTAGTGGCATCGGACCCTTGTCCGACCCCGCTCTCCCTCTCGGGGCTTCGGCTTTGGTAAGCTCGGCACCGACATCGGCCTCGGAGCCTTCCCTCTCAGTGGAGCCGGGAATTCGTATTTCCTCGGAACGGGAATATTCTGGCCTCCCGGGGAGGGGAGCCTTTGAGGTGATGAGTGTCCTGGCACCTGAGCCAGGTCAACGGTCCATCCCTTTAGCTCCTCCCTCTTCGGTGCCTGTAGACGCCTCTTGCTCTCAGGCCCAGGGATCCATCGCCCCAGGTTTCCCCATTGGGAATAACTTCCTCTTCCGAGGTTTCTCCTGATCCTGCAGGGGAACCCCCTCGGAAGAGGACGTGTAAGAGGAAACACACAGACTCCCCTGAGTCTGCAACATCTGATACCGACTTAGATGAGTCGGAGGGTTCCCCACGGTCCCCCTCTGAGGATGTCTCCTTTTCAGACATCCTTGAGCTCCTCAAACAGAGGGGGAATTGGCCCTCCATTGACCCCTCCGAGGATGAGTCGGTATACCTGGCGGCTTTTGGATCCCGACCCTCCATCTCCTGGGTGTCTCCGCCTTTCGATCCACTTATGCAGGTAGTGGCTCGGAAGGCGTGGGCAGCTCCAGATTCTGTGGAACCTGTCCCCAGGAGACCATCCAAATTTATCACGGCCCCTACAGACAAGCAGTTTCTTTCTAAGGGCGTCTCTGTGGATGCTATGGTGGTGGCGGCGGCCACCAAGAAGGAACTTGCGGATCCTTCAGTACCTGTCCATCCTCCTAACAAAGATTTTAGGACCATGGACAGGTATGGAAAGCGGATGTTTTCTTCAGCGACCTTTGCTATGCGTTCGCTGAACTACCTTTGTCACTTCACAGGCTTCAAAGAGATATTCTCAAGGAACTAGGTGAAGTGGTCCAGGATCCTTCTGCTGCTGGGGCTCAAGAAAAGATTGCCTCACAGCTAGCAATCCTAAATTCCTTAACTAACTCCTCCATGCGGCTCATATCCTATGCAGCCGATGGAGCGAGCAGGGCCGCAGGCACAGGAGTGGCTCTCAGACGTCAAGCCTGGATGCGGCTTTGTAATTTTGCGGACCCCTTTAAGACGTCCTTCACCAATACCCCCTTTGACGGTTCGGCTTTGTTCGGACCTCAGGTGAAGGAAACCTTGACCAGGTGTGAGCAGGACGGCAAAACTCTTTATGCCGTTGGAGTCCATTTTTCCACCCCTTCTAGACCCTACCCCAAGGGTCAGAAGGGAGGAAAGATATGGTTCTGCAAAGCCCAAGGAGCAGCGCTGGACACACGTGGACAGTTTACCCCCCAGAGGCAGAGGGGGTAACAATAATAAACGCCGCCCTAGGGGCAGAGGGGGTCCTCAGAACCAGGGCAACAGGAAGTCTCTTCCTGAGAAGCCCTTTCAGCATCCCTGAGGTGTTGCCCGACTGCCCACCCTTGGAGGCAGTCGGGGGAAGGATTTCGCTGTACCCAGTAGCCTGGCATTCCCTTTCACAAGATATGTGGGTACAGTCGATCATATCCGAGGGTTACAAAATCCCCTTCGAAAGGTATCCCGTACCTCACCAATCCCTTCCAGACATCTCACCCGGTCAAAGGGATTTGGCAGAACAGGAGGTTACAAAGCTCCTAGAAAAAAGAGCCGTCCAAACTGTTCCAGCAGACCAAGTAGGATCCTGCGTCTACTCCAGATTCTTTTTGGTCCCCAAAAGGACGGGAGATTGGAGACCAATACTAGACCTAAGCAATCTAAACAGATTTGTCAAGAAGGCAAGATTCCGGATGGTCACACTTCAGTCCATTTTGCCCTTTCTGGACAAGGACAACTGGATGTGCTCGATAGACCTTCAGGACGCGTACTATCACATAAAGATTCACAGGCGCTCCAGGAGGTTTCTCCGCTTTCGGCTAGGGACCAGTCATTATCAATTCAGAGCCCTGCCCTTTGGTCTCACTTCAGCCCCCAGAGTGTTTACCAAATGCATGGCAGTGGTCACAGCTCACCTGAGACGTCATGGATTCCAGGTGTTTCCTTATTTGGACGACTGGCTCCTCTCCGCCACCACCAGGCATCAACTTCTTCAGACCAGAG
Source organism: Protopterus annectens (assembly GCF_019279795.1). Classification (NCBI taxonomy): domain Eukaryota; kingdom Metazoa; phylum Chordata; order Ceratodontiformes; family Protopteridae; genus Protopterus; species Protopterus annectens. Next base: position 284,529,840 of record NC_056748.1, on the reverse strand, counting down.
ACTACACTCTGCAGCTCTGCAAAAGTTTGGGAATTTCAGTGAATTTCGAAAAATCTTCTCTGCTGCCTTGCCAATCTATCACCTTTATAGGCGCAGAATTAAACACAGTCAAGTTGTCAGCCAGACTAACAGATCAGAGAATTCTGGACATCCAAAAATACGTTTGGATTTTATTGCAGAGCAGCAAAGTAAAAGCCAGATTGATAATGAACGTTCTAGGTCTTATGGCTGCGGCCATTGTTCTTCTACCACTGTCTCGCTTCCACATGCATCTTCTGCAGTGGATGTTATTCACTCAGTGGTCGTTTCACAGTCTTCCGATGAGACACGAAATTTTAGTCACACAATCATGCAGAAATCGTCTGAACTGGTGGATATCTTCCCCTCTTCTTCATCAGGGCCGACCATTTGTTCCCCCTCCTCCGGTTGCCACAGTCACTACGGATGCCTCTCTGATCGGGTGGGGGGGGGGGCATTATCAGAGCAGGATGGTCCACGGGACGTGGCAACCCATAGAATACCATCTGCACATAAATGTCCTGGAGATGAGAGCGGTGCTTTTAACGTTGCAAGCCCTCAACAACTTTCTTCCCGCGGGGACTATTGCAGTGCAAACGGACAACATGTCTGTGGTCTGGTACATCAACAAGCAGGGCGGGACCAGGTCCTATCCGTTGTGTCGAGAAGCTCTCAGACTTTGGCAATGGGCAATCTCCTCTCATCTGTTTCTGATAGCAACGCACATCCCCGGCAGGTCCAACCTCTTGGCGGACAGGCTGAGCAGAGCCATTCTCATGCCTCACCAGTGGTCTCTCAATCAATCTATAGTGGATCAGATTTTTCTGAAGTGGGGCACACCTTGTTGCGATCTTTTTGCTACACCCCAAAACAACAAGTGCCCGATTTCTTCACCTCTTTCCCTACCAGGCCAACCCCTGAGAGACTCTCTAACCCAGGATTGGCCCCGGAGACTTCTGTACGCTTTTCCTCCCTTTCCCTTGATTCCACAAGTCATTCAGAAAGCCACCGTCTTGAGGGCCAAGTTGATTCTCATTGCCCCTTACTGGCCTCGACAAATTTGGTTTCCGACCCTGCATCGTCATCTCCTGGTGCAGCCTTGGCATCTGGACCCAGTTCCGGATCTTTTGATCCACCAATCGGGTCAACAGCACCGGGCCATTCATTCTCTCAACCTCACTGTGCTTGGTTGCTCCACTTCCTTCCCTAGCCAGGCTTCCTATGATCTCTGATCCTGTCAGAGATATCTTAGTAGCTTCTTTGAAGTCGTCCACCAGAACTGTTTTTGCTAGCAAGTGGCGACGTTTTTCCCTTTGGGCAAACGCCAGGCAAATTGATCCCTTTACTGCTCCTGTGCATTCTGTTTTAGATTTCCTGGCTGAAGTTTTTCAGTCAGGATCTTCTTCATCGACAGTCAAAGTTCAACTGGCGGCTATTTCCAAATATCATGTTGGCTTGCAAGATCATAACATTATGTCACATAGACTATGCAAAGCCTTTCTTAGAGGAGTTTTTCTCCTGAAGCCGCCAATAAAACATCCTCCTCCACAATGGGATCTGAATTTAATGTTAGCATCCTTGATTTTACCACCCTTCGAGCCATCTGCTTCTTGTTCCTTGAAGTTATTGACCTGGAAAACTATATTCTTACTGGCTGTCACTTCAGCAAGAAGGGTTTCCGAGATTCAAGCTCTCTGCATCCGTTCTCCTTACTTGGTTTTTCACAAGGACAGGGTATCCTTGAGAACAAATCCATCCTTTCTCCCCAAAATAGTTTCTCAAACTAATATTAATCAATCCATCGATCTACCAGTCTTTTTCCCAAATTATTCTGACAGAGCTGAACAAAAGCTTCATTTTTTGGATGTCCATTGTCAGCTCAGGTACTATTTGCATAGAACTAAGCAATTCAGGAAATCAGACCAATTATTTGTCTCCTATGCAGAAAACAGGAAAGGTCTTCCAATATCTAAAGTGACCTTATCCAGATGGTTGTCTTCCACCATTTCTTACGTGTATTCGCTCAGAGGCAAGCAACTACCTTCTAAACCGAAAGCACACTCAACCAGGAGTCTATCCACTTCGGCAGCCTTTCAGGATAGACTACCCATTGATACCATTTGTGCAGCAGCTACTTGGGCCACTCCTCATACCTTTGTCTCTCATTACAAATTAGATTTGGCCTCCAGGGATAGGGCCAGTTTTGGTTCCACAGTTCTCAAGAGTCTGTTCCATTGAGCCACCCGGGATACAGGTGCTAGGGACGCGGTCCCATCCAGCAAGAATGAAGGCGAGACTGACAACTTAACATTTAGAAGTTATGTACCTACCATAACGTTCCATGTTAGTTGTCTTCTCTTGCCTTCTTTCTTGCGTCCCTCCCTCCTTCCCCCTGGCCTGGACAGATCTTGAAGAGTTTCCTCTTCTCGGGTTGTTCCCTCCTGAGTCTTCAATAGAAGAGTCCTTTGTTATGAACTTGTTTTTTCCTAGTTCTACTAGGTTAGTCCTTAGCAGGGTATGTTAGCTACCAAACGAGATCTGAGGTAGTCCCGCCTTGCATCATGGGATATAGGGTTGCCTCGAGCTGGTAAAAGGAGTTCTCAAGCTAAGCAAGTGCCGAGTCGGAGCCGAGGATCGGCTCTGAACCCATCCAGCAAGAAAGAAGGCGAGAGAAGACAACTAACATGGAACGTTATGGTAGGTACATAACTTCTAATTTTGCTTTAAACTATTTTGGACGCCGGTTTAATTATCCAGAAATGTCGACGGATAGCCATCCGACTACCAGAGTTCACAAAAAATGCAAAGAAAAGGAAAGAGGTAGACAACCGAGGCCCAAAACCGACGACGAAGCTACTCCTAAGCCAGTCGCCGGTCCTCAGTGAGGCACTTTCCCAGCCCCTGACGCCCACTACTTTAGAGTCACAGGCCGCTACCGACTCCCACGTGGAGTTGGCCATGCCGCTGGAAACTCGAGGTATTGGAGCCTCTGATATTATCCCTTCAGATGGGTCCGGAGCCACTGAGCAGGCACCAGCTTCTCTGAGTGTATTCAGACCTAAACATCTTTACATCAAACCAAGTTCAGCTTCAAAGGCAAAGACTAAAGCACCTTCTAAAGCAAAGAAACTCAAGAGACATGTGGTCAGGCCTCTATGCCCAGAAAACAGATGCTCAAAATGACCGAAGACTTGATTACCTTGATCAGGGGTTCCCATCCCCCTCCTGATAAGAGGCTCCCATCCCCCTCCTGATAAGAGGCCTAGGCAAGAGACTGACTATGAATCTTCAGATCAGGTTTCCATTTCTTCTGATTCCTCTTCTGATCAGGAATATTTTCTTCCCCCCTATGAGGATTCTGATGCTGAAGAATCTATACCTTCAGCTGCTCCTCCAGAAGACTATTCTTTTGGGGAAACCTTACATACCATGAGGGAGCATTTCCACTGGGAGAGCCAATATTTTTCAGAATCTAAAAAAAGGCTCAGATTTCATTTTACTACCTCAACACAAGCCACTAGCCATCCCACCTTTGTTAGACATTGTAGATTATGTGTTTTCGGAGTCTAGTCTTACCCCTGACTCCTTGCTTCCAGCTCCTGTTAAGCCTGAGAGATATTACAGGATTCCTGACTCTCATAAATTCCTTTTTAAAAACCCTGCTGCAGACCCAGAAACTATTTCTCAGGGTCCCAAAAAAGTTGAGGCTTCCGCTGCAAAAAACCCTACCCCCTCTGACAGAGATTCTAGGGCACTGGATAGATGGGGAAAAATGTTTACACATCTGCTACCTTGGCTATAAGGGCTTTAAACTGTCAGTTTCATATGCTCAAATATCAGCAACATGTCATGGCATTGCTTAAACAGAATGTTAAACTCTGAATGTGCAGAAAACAAGGAAATGCAGGATTTATTGCATGCAGCTGAACAAGTTGGAAAGCATACATTGCAATGTGGTTTTGATTCTTTAGAGGCCTCCTGCAGGGCCGCAGTTACAGGTTCAGTAATTAGGAGGCATGCTTGGTTAAAGGAACAAAATCTGCCTGATCATGTTAAAGTTAAATTATTAGCTGCACCTTTACAGCATGATACTTTGTTTGGTGTTAAGGCAGAAGAGGTGTTAAAGAAAATGGAGGACAAAGCTAAATCTATGCAAACGGTCAAAGATTTTGTACAAGTACAGCCACCTAGGTTTAGTAGACACTGGCCAACAAAGAATTGGTCCTTTCCTGTGTCAGACAGACCTCAAAGGGGCAGATCCAGGTGCAAGGTTCATACCGCTGAAAGCAATGGGGGGGCTTCTACCTCCAAAGTTGGAGAAGACAAATCACAACCCTACAGGAAACGGTCCCAATGACTTCCCCCTGCCTGCACCAAGCACTTATCTCCTGGTAGCACCCTTAGGGGGAAAATTAGCACTTTTTTCTCAAAATTGGCACATTATAACCCAGGACAAGTGGGTCCTAAATATCGTGTCGCACTACAGGTTCCATTTCCATACCCTGCCAAAGGCAAATGGCTGGCCAGATCTGCCAAAAAAGCAATGGGCAGAGGCACAAAAACAAGTCTCATCCCTCATGGACATGGGGGCCATTCAACAAGTACCAGAGCAAGAGCAGGGACAAGGATTTTACTCAAGACTGTTCTTGGTACCCAGAAAGGACAAGGCCTGGAGGCCAATACTGGACCTATCTATTTTGAACACATTTCTGGATATACCAAAATTCAAGATGTTGACTTTGCAGCAGCTTCTGCCCATGCTGGCCAAGAACGCTTGGCTTGTGACTTTAGACCTAAAAGAAGCATACCTGCATGTCCCAATCAGACAAATATGCAGAAGATACCTCAAATTCAAGGCTGGCTCAATGCATTACCAATTCTCTGCACTGCTTTTTGGCTTATCTACTGCACCCAGGGTCTTTACGAAGTGCCTGGCACCAGTAAGTGCATTCTGCAGACAGAGGAATACAAATATATCTTACTTGGACGACTGTCTAATTCAAGCAGAGAACAAGGGCATTCTTCTACAACATCTGGCGTTTGTGAAAAGAGTTCTAACATGCCTACGGTACACAGTCAATGAAAATCAAAACTAGTACCCTCTCGAGATCATATTTCTGGGTGCAAGCTTAAATACAACTGTCGAGATGGCTTATCTCACGCCAGACAAAGGCAACTGACTACCTATTTCAGAATGTTGGCAACCAAGGCCCAGTTATCTGCAAGAAAAAATCTGCAGGCTTTGGGCTTCATGGCGTCCTGCATCCTACTAATTCCATATGCAAGACTACATATGAGGAAACTTCAGTGGTACCTAAGAAGTGTTTGGACGCCACAGCCTGGAAACTATGATTACTCTCATTCCCTGCCTGCAACAGGAGTTTTGATGGTGGGCAAAGGCTTGTCACCAAAACAAGGGACAGCCATTCACATTACCCCCAGCCAGGCAGACACTAACAACGGATGCATCAGATTATGCCTGGGGGGCCCACATGGCAGGAAGATGCATTCAGGGCACATGGACCTCAAACCAAATGCATCTACATATCAATCAAAAAGAGATGCTAGCTGTTCAAAATGCCCTGACAGCCTTCAAGGACCTACTTCATCCGGGACAACTACTGATAAAGACAGACAACACCACGGTCATGTGGTATATAAACAAGCAAGGGGGCACACATTCTTACCCCCTTTGCAGACTAACCCTGACTTTGTGGGACACAGCATTGACTTACCAAGTACATCTGCAGGCACAATTCCTGCCAGGAAGGAAAAATACTCTGGCAGATTTAACTAAGCAGAAACCTCATGGATCCCCACGAGTGGCACCTGGATCCACAAGTCTTCAGCATGATAACAAGGAAATGGGGATGCCCAGACATAGATCTGTTTGCCTCCCCTCACAATTACCAACTAAAAAGATTCTGCACAAGGATTTATCACAGACAAGCATGGAAAGTGGACGCCCTATCAGTATATGCCTTTCCCCCTCTGCCTCTCCTCCCCAAGGTACTCCTAAAGATCAGACAGGAGAAGCCAAAGATGATACTGATTGCCCCAGACTGGCCCCACCAGTACTGGTATCCAATACTAAGGAGCTTGTCTCAATGCCCAGCTTGGACCTTACCTTAAATACCTCATCTACTGTCCCAGCAAAACAGTCAGATCCTGCACAGCCAACTCAGAACTGTAAACCTGACAGCATGGTGAGTAATGTAGTTATACAAAACACACCTCAGTAAAGTTGTCATGGATGTCATTTTGGAAGCCAGAAGGCCTAGTACTAAAAAATCTTATGCTGGAAAATGGAAGAGATTCTGTGCTTGGAACCAGGCACAAGGAACTGATACAGCTGTGCCAAATATTCCTCAGATTTTGCAATACTTAACTGAGATGCTGGACAAAGGCCTATCTTTTACATCTATTAAAATTCATGCCTCTGCCATTTCGACTCATTACAATGCAGCGCCACCGATATTTTTTCATCCCTTATTAAAGCAGTACCTCAGAGGAGCCAGAATTTAAGACCTCCAAGGAGATGACCAATGCCTGCATGGGACCTCAACTGTGTCTTGGAAAAACTCACCCTGCCTCCTTTTGAGCCAGCTGCTATTGCTGATTTAAAGTTTTTATCTTGGAAAACAGCCCTACTCCTAGCAATAACTTCTGCAAGACGAGTTTCAGAGCTACAGGCACTAATGGCGGTGGAACCTTTGATCATTTTTTTATCCAGACAGGGTCTCTCTGAGGACAAACCCAACATTTATGCCCAAGGTGGTGTCCAGTGTGGCTCTCAACCAAACTATTCACCTGCCAACCTTTTATCCAAATCCACAGAACAAGGGGGAGAGAATTCCACATTCTTTGGATGTACACAGACAGCTTAGATTCTACTTGGACAGAACCAAAGTTCTCAGAAAAACAGAGCAATTACTAGTGACATATGCTGCAGGATCACAAGGAAAGGCTATCTCAAAGCAGACTATTTAAAGTGGATAGGACACTGCATTCGTTTCTGCTATGTACACCATGGCAAGCCAGTACCTAAGGGCATTAGGCCACACTCAACCAGAGCTGCAGCCACTTCAGCAGCCTTTCTCAGGGGAGTACCTACCAAGGACATTTTAGAGGCTGCTGATTGAGTTCAGTGCACACCTTTACAAAGCACTACAATCTGCCATTCTACTCTAAATTCAGGGCAGGCTTTGCCACTGCAGTTCTGCAGGGCCTCATAGCCGCTCCTAATGCTGTTTAGCTTCAGCCTCCCAACCTTAGCTTTTGGACTCTACCCAAATGTAATGACTGCAACAGTGGAACACGAAGAACATAGTACAGTTGTGTACACTTACCATAAATGTAGATGTTCGAGTGTATTCACTGTTGCAGTCCAAGTTACCCACCCGCCTTCTGATGGAACCTATGTGGTGTATTTGCTTGTAGATGAAGGTAAAGTTTATATTGGTGCATGTATGTATGTATTTATTTATTTATTTATTTATATATATATATTTATATTGGTGCATGTGTATATATATATATATATATATATATATATATATATATATATATATATATATAAATAAATAATATTTTGGCTACCCTTTTAGGGTGCACCTGACATCTGGGACAAGAAAAACTAAAGAAAATGGCGTCTGCTGCTTCCTTTATACCCCTGACGACCTGACATCAAGGAAGGGGTGACTGCAGCCTACGCAGGACCCAGGACTTTGGAATTCAGGCCAACTGAGGGCAACCTGCCAGCAGGATTACCCAAATGTAATGACTGTAACAGTGAATACACTCTAACATCTACAATTTATGTTAAGTGTACACAACTGTACTTTTCCCAGCTCCTGGTAGCCCTCAGTCGGCCCGAGTACCAGAGTCCTTGGTATATGACGTAGGCTGTAAAACTGATGTCAGAACGTTTGGTATAAAGGGAGGCAGTCAACACCATGTCCTCAGTCTTTCTTGCTGCGGAGCCCGAAGCAGATGTAATTCGCACTAGTTCCGGTTGGCCGTTTAACTTCTTTTTGCTTTCCAACTACCAAGTTGTAGACGCCTTCAGAGAAGTACCCCGTTTGGGGATCCTCTCTTCTTGCTTTAACGAATGTCAGATAAAGTTAACTGTCTTGCCTATGGAAAACAGATTCCGCACCGTGATTTCAGTTCCTGTTGTGTAACTTGTTTGGGCCTTGAGCACGACATCCCTAACTGTGATCTCTGTGCTTCCTTTAACCCACGTACCATATGCCATAGAGCTAAGATTTTGTATAAGCATTTCGGAGTCTGGCCCAAGTTTGTTGGTATGGCATCTTCTGGTCTCCCGACTTCGGATATTCCTAGGAAACGCAAAGACAAGGACCGTGACAGGCCTAGGGTTAAATCTGCTGACGATGCACCAGTGAAATTGGTAGTCAGCCCAGCGGTAGTCAGTGAGGTGCTTTCGCAGCCCCTGCAGTCTGCAGATTTTCAGCCGCAGGCCTCTGCTGAGACCTTTACGGAGTCCTCCATGTCGCAGGCTATTTCGTCTTCAGACCCTCCTCCTGTTGCCTCCTCAGATGGGTCTGGAGCCGCTATGAAGGCACCGGCTTCTGACGCCTCTTTTTTTTTCAACATGAGACCAGAACCAGACCGACTACCTTAGTTCAGACTTCTGCAGTAGCTACGCCTCCCGATTCCCTCCAGATTGCTAGTAAACCTTACAGCCGCAAACCTACTCACAATCAGTCGTCGACCTCCCCTCCTGTGCCTCGGTCCCAGTTGGTAAAGATGGCTGTGATCTTCTTTCCCTGATTCTTTCCCTAATTAGGGGCTCTCATTCCCCCCCCCCCCTTCCAAGAGGGCTAGGGAATTATCCTCCTGATGTTTTATCTGTCTCAGATTCTGAGATTTCCAGTATGTCTGCTGGTGAAGAAGGAAATTCTCAACTTTTTTCTGGCTTTGAGGATTCTGATGTTGAAGATTCTATCCCTTCTGCCTCCCCTCCAGAAGATTTTTCCTTTGGGGATACTGTGAATACTCTTAGGGAACACTTTAAATGGGAATGTCAGGATTTTCCTCAGTCTAAGAAAAGAATCAGGGAATTTTTGGATTTGCCACAGCATAAGCCTCTGGCTATACCTCCAGGTTTGGAAGTTGTGGATGATGTCTTCATGGAAAATTCTTTAACTCCTAATTCTGTTCCTCCTGCCCCCAGAAAACCTGATGGGTATTACAGGGTTCCTGATTCTCATCAATTCCTTTTTAGAAACCCTACTGCTGATCCTGAGATTATTTCTCAAGGCCCCATGGGTGTTAAGGCTACTACTGTTAAAACCCTGTGCCTTCTGATAAGGAGCCTAAGGCCTTGGACGGGTGGGGTAAAATAGTCTACACCTCTGCAACTCTTGCCATTCGGTCCCTGAATTGTCTTTGTCACATGCTTAAGTATCAGCAGCATACTTTGGAGGCTATTAAGGCTAAACTTGGGGATATTCCTTCTATGTCAGAGAGCAAAGATTTACAAGACTTGCTAAATTCTGCCACTTTAGTTAATAAGCATTTACTTCATTGTGGTTTTGACACTTTGGAGGCTTCCTGCAGAGCAGCAGCCACTAGTTCCGTTATTAGAAGGCATGCTTGGCTCAGGGAGCAGCCTCTTTCTGAACCTGTTAAATTTAAATTGCTGGATGTTCCTTTACACAAAGACAATCTTTTTTGGTAATAACACCAGGAAATGAAGTTCCAAAAACCAAGTAAAAATAAAACTCCGTGTATACAGACCTCAGTACTTTAATAAGACGAACAGTTTTAAAAATCACAATCACAGATCTAGCGCTTTCATCTGCCGAATGCAGACTTCTTCAGAATAATGAATGTGTGGTGCCAATGATTTTTATACATTTCAAATCAATTAATTAATCAATCAGTTACATAAATTCATTTAGAATTTAAAGCCATACCTATTGTTTTCTAAATTACATTCCATATGTAGTATACAATTTTTTTTTATATATATATATATTCTTTTTATTTTATTATATAAATATATATTCTAAAACAAAATTATAAAATACATGTTGTGGTTTGTATGATATATATTCTACTTATTCCTAAAGATAGCTGATAATTAATATAATGTTGTTTAATTAAAATAGTGAAATGAATGTAAACTATAATGACTTGTAATAAATGTATCTAAAAATATATGTATATTATGTATAAAAACTAATTTAAAACTGTTTTGTTTAAAAGTGAAACAATGTTACATGAATACATATTTTAAAAAAATTGTTACATAATACAAGTTTAAAAAATATTGTTTATTTTATTAGTGCATGTTTTTACAAATATTAACATGCTTTTTGTGTTCGTAATGAAATCTTTATATGGTGTATGTTCAAATAGAAACTGGTGTTTATACACTAGAGGCTTTGTCTACTAATATAGCCTTAATGTTTGTGTACTCGTTATATTTTTTAACACTTTTGTATAAGAATATTTATTAAATAACAAAAGGCACAAAAGCACTTTATTAAGTTAGGTCCCTAATAGAATTTGTGACTGACTGTTTTTTTAAAAAAAAAAAAAAAAAATTGTATACTACATATGGAATGTAATTTAGAAAACAATAGGTATGGCTTTAAATTCTAAATGAATTTATGTAACTGATTGATTAATTAATTGATTTGAAATGTATAAAAATCATTGGCACCACACATTCATTATTCTGAAGAAGTCTGCATTCGGCAGATGAAAGCACTAGATCTGTGATTGTGATTTTTAAAACTGTTCGTCTTATTAAAGTACTGAGGTCTGTATACACGGAGTTTTATTTTTACTTGGTTTTTTGGTAATAAGGCTGAGGAGGTACTGAAGAAGTTGGAGGATAAGGCGAAATCTATGCAAGCTGAAAATATTTCCTTCAGGTTCATCCTCCTCGGTTTAGTAGGCATTATCCTTCCAAGAATTGGTCTTTCCCTGATCCTAGCAAGCAGGGTCGCTCTAGGCCTAGAGGTTTCAGATCTTCCAGAGGGCAGGCTTCTGCCCCTCAAAGGGCTAAACCAATGGCATTCTTCTGCTAAATTGGGGAGTTCTAAGACAGCTTCCCAAAGCAAATATTCTCAGTGACTCTGGCCTTCTTGTGCCTACCTCTGTGGACCCTTGGTTTCCTGTGGGGGGAAGGTTAGCCAGGTTCGCAGAGGTATGGTCTACCATCACAGACTACAAATGGGTGCTCAGTATAGTAAACAAAGGTTACAAGTTTTGTTTTCACACCTTCCCTGTTCTGCAGGGAAACCAGACATACCCAGAGCTCTCTGGGCAGAGGTAGAAATTCAAATTTCTTCTCTTCTGACTGGGGGCTATAGAGCCAGTTCCTGCAAATCAGGCAGGCCTAGGTTTTTATTAGAGACTTTTTCTGGTACCCAAGAAAGGGGGCACCTGGCACCCTATTCTAGATTTGTTTATTCTAAACACTTTTCTGGTGATTCCCAGATTCAAGATGCTCACCCTTCAACAGTTACTACAAATGCTGGGCAAGGATTCGTGACTGGTAACTTTGGATCTCAAGAAGGCTTATCTGCAGATCCCCGTAAGGGAAAGTTGCAGGCAGTTCCTCTGCTTCAGGGCTGGGGAGCAACACTTTCAATTATCTGCACTGCCGTTTGGCTTATCTACTGCTCCCAGAGTTTTTACAAAGTGCCTGGCTCCAGCCATTGCTTTTTGCAGACAGAGAAACATTCAAATTTATCCTTACCTTGGACGACTGTCTCATTCATGCAAACTCCCCAGAACAACTAGAAAAGGATTTGGACTTTGTGAACATTCTCACCTCTTTGAGTTGCACTCAACGAAAAGAAGTCAAAGTTGGTTCCTACAAGGGAGATTGTTTTCCTGGGAGCGAGTCCGAATACAGCCACCCAGATGGTATTCCTCCCAGAACAGAAGCAGTAAGATCTTTCGGCTTACTTCATGAACTTGGCAAGCATGACCCGGCTCTCTGCAAGGCAATTCCTGCAAGCACTGGGGTTCATAGCTTCATGTATTTTGATGATCCCATGTGCAAGGCTGCATATGAGAAACCTTCAATGGTACCTCAAGAATCTTTGGTGTCAACACATGCAGGACTTAGACTGGATTCTTCCCCTAACTCCCCGTCTACAAATGGAGTTTCTCTGGTGAGCGACAGCCTGTTCTCAGAACAAGGGTCTGCCTTTCCACCCACCACCTGCCAGCCAGACTCTCACCACAGACGCCTCAGATGTTGCATGGGGGGACTCATCTGGAAGGCAGGGGCATACAGGGGACTTGGAGCACCCAGCAGATTCATCTGCACATAAACTTAAAAGAATTGATGGCAGTGCAGCAGGCCTTGCTGGCTTTCAAGGACGTACTCTACCCTGGGACTGTGCTGATCCGGTCAGACAATACCACAGTCATGTGGTACATTACAAGTGGGGGGACTCCCTCTTGTGCCTTGTGCAGACAAAGCATGAGACTGTGTTCCATAGATAGAAGCATCCATGGGCATACATCTAATAAGCCAGTGTCTTCCAGGGAGGCTAAACTCCCTGGCAGATCATTTGAGCAGACATATTCTGGATCCTCACAAGTAGCAACTGAACAAGGTCATTTTCCATCGCATCACTCAGCATTGGGGTACCTCACAAGTGGATCTTTTCTCTCACACCAATCATCTCCTTCCAACCTTCTGCACCAGGGAGTTTCACAACAAAGCTTGGAGGGTGGACACATTGTCCTTTCCGTAGACACATCTCTCCGTTCATGCATTCCCTCCTCTGCCTCTTCTTCCCAGAGTGCCCCTAAGATGAGGGACAAAAAACCAAAGGCTATTCTGGTAGCACCAGATTGGCCCAGGCAGCACTGGTATCCCCTTCTTTGCAGCCTTTCCTAGGCTCAGCCTTGGCATCTTCTCCTGGTACCAGATCTGTTGGTTCAGGAAGGGGGAAAGTTCCTTCATCCTCATCTTCAAACTCTGCATTTAACTGCCTGGCTAATACTTCAACCACCTGATGGGAAAGATTTAAAGTTCTTCATGAGGCCAGGAGGCCTAGCACCAGAAAATCCTATGCAGATAAATGGAGGAGATTTTGCTCTTGGATGCAGGCTAAAGGAGAAGACTCTTCTCATCCTTCTCTTTCTCTCATTCTTGATTACCTAGCAGGATTGCTTAATGGTGGACTTACCTTTTCTTCAGTCAAAATTCACGCTTCAGCAATTTCTGCTCATTGTTCTTTTGAGCAACCCATTTTTTTCTCACTCCTTGATGAAGCAGTTCCTGAGGGGAGCTAGCAATCTTAGACCTCCCAGAAGAGCTCCTACTTCTGCTTGGGATCTTAATTTTGTCCTGGAAAAGCTTACTTTGCCTCTCTCTGAACCAACTGCCTCTGCAGATTTGAAGTTTCTCTCCTGGAAGACTGCTTTTCTTTTGGCTGTTACTTCAGCCAGAAGGGTATCGGAGCTGCAAACCTTAATGGCAGTAGAACCTTTCATTATTTTTTATTCAGATCGGGTTTCTCTGAGAACTAATCCCTCCTTTATGCCTAAGGTAGTTTCCAGTTTAAACCTTAACCAGTCTATTCATCTGACTACATTTTTCAGCAATCCCCAGAATAAAGGGGAAAGGATTCTGCACTCTTGATGTGCATAGACACCTGAGATTTTACTTAGGACTAAATCCTTTCGAAAATCTGAACAGTTGCTGGTTAGTTTTGCTCCTGGAGCTCAGGGTAAAGCTATTTCAAAACCAAACCATCTCCAAATGGAGATTCACTTTAGTTACCTGCCTGCGGCATGGGAAGGTTTCCCCTCAGGGTATTGGGACCCATTCTACTAGAGCAGCCTCTACCTCTGCAGCTTTTCTGAGAGGTGTGCCTTCGAAGGACATTCTAGAAGCAGCTACTTGGTCTTCTGTCCATACTTTCACAAAGCATTACAATCTACCTTTGTTCTCTAAATCCAGGGCTGGTTTTGCCTCTGCAGTTTTGCAGCTCCTTCTTACCAACCCTTAATCTGAGATCCTTCCTCCCCCCTTTTTGTCTTTTTCCTGGGCTTTGGGAATTAATCCATATGTGAGGACTGCAAAAGTGAAACACGAAGAACATAGTACAGTTGTGAACACTTTCCATAAATGTAGATGTTCAAGTGTACTCACTGTTGCAGTCCTTACATTTGGGTAATCTGCTGGCAGGTTGCCTTCAGTCGGCCTGATTAACAAAGTCTTGGGTCCTGCGTCGGTTGCTGTCCCTTCTTCCATGATGTCAGCTCATCAGGGGCATAAAACATGCAGCCGACGCCATTTTCATCAGTCTTTCTTGCCGTGCTGTGCCCGAAGAAGAAGCAGTTTGTAAGTGCCGGTCGGCCGACTCCTGAAATTTTCGTTTTTGAGTTTCAGAACCGAAGTCTTCAACCTAAAACTAAGTACCCCGTTGGGGAGACTTTTTTTGCTCCTTACCGATGTCGGTAAAAGGTAATAATTGTATTACTTGTGGGAAGCAAATACCTCGTAAGGATTTTAATTTGTACTGCATTCCTTGCCTTGGCCCTGACCACAACGTGCCTTGCTGTCTGTTTTGTGCTAAATTTAGTCAACGCACTATTAAGCGTCTGTATATTTTTGCATCAAAATATTTTGGTTCAAGATTTAACTATCCAGAAATGTCGTCTGTTAGCAATCCGACTACCGGAATACACAACGCAAAGAACAAGACAGACAGTCGAGGTCCAAAACTGACGAAGCTTCTCCTGTGCCAGTCGCTGGTTCACCGGTACTCATTGTGGTGCTTTAGCAGCCCCCGATACCCACTGCTTTTGATTTGCAGGCCTCTACTGAGACCCATTCGGAGTCCGGTATTCCACGAGACACTTTTAAGTATTGAACCCGCGGATGTCTCTACCTTAGATGGTTTTGGAGCTGCTGAGCAGGCACTGGCTTCTGAGGGTGTTTTCAGGACTAAAGATTTGTATATTAAACCAACGCCATCTTCAAAACCTAGGCCAAAATCGACTTCTATGTCTACGAAACCGTCACTTGGGCCACGTGCACAGGCCCCTATGCCTAAAAAACGAAATCCTCAGCCATTTTGATAATTTATTACCTTGATCAGGGGTTCTCATCCCCCTCCTGCCAAGAGGCCTAGGCAAGGCACTGACTATGAATCATCCGATCAGGATGTTCATCGTGTTTCACTGTTGCAGTCATTACTCTTGGGTTATCCTGCTGGCAGGCTACCCGCAGTCGGCCCGAATTCCAAAGTCTTGGTCTGGCGTCTGTTGCTGTCTCTTCTTCCCTGACGTCCGTGCGCCAGGGGTATATAAAATGCATCTGACGCCATTTTCTTCAGTCTTTCTTGCCGCGCGGGTGCCCGAAGCAGAAGCAGTTGGCAAGTGCCGGTCGACCGACTACTGAGATTTTTGAAGTCGGATTTCAGATCCGAAGTCTTCAATAAAGCTAAGTACCCCGTTGGGGAAACTTTTTTTCTTGCCTCAGACCGATGTCAGAAAAAGTTAATAATTGTATTTCTTGTGGGAAGCAAATACCTCATAAGGACTTCCACTCTTACTGTATTCCATGCCTAGGCCCTGATCACAACGTCACTAGTTGTTGGTTTTGTGCTAGATTTAACAAACGCACTATAAAAAGACGTTTTGATTTTGCTTTGCACTACTTTGGCCGAATGTTCAATTATACGATGCCGTCTGATCAGCCGACGATCTCAATACCGAAAAAACGCAAAGACAAGGATAAAGAGAGGCATCTGAGGTCCAGAACCGATGACAAAACCTCTTCTAGGCCAGTCACCGGTTTGCCGGTTCTCAGGCGCTTTCGCAGCCCCTGACATGCACTACCCCAGAGCCACAGGCCGCTTCTGACTCCCACGTGGAGACATCTAGGCTTCTGGAAACTCGAGGTATTGGGCCTACGGAAACTTATCCCTCAGATGGGTCTGGAGCCCACTGAGCAGGCATTGGCTTCTGAGGGTGTTTTCAGACCTTCACAACTTACCATTAAAACAACAGCCAAGACAAAGGCACCATTAAAGACAAAGAAACAAGTACAGCATTCTCCTGGACAGTCCTCCATGCGTAAGAAACAGATGCTTAAAATGGCTGAAGACCTACAGACTATGACGATTCTGATCAGGTTTCCATTTCCTCTGATTCCTCTTCAGACCAGGGATACTCTCTACCCCACTATGAGGACTGTGATGCTGAAGAATCTATCCCTTCAGCCTCTCCTCCTGAGGATTATTCTTTTGGTGAAACTTTACATACCATGAGGGAGCATTTCCAATGGGAAAGCCAGGATTACTCAGAATCCAAGAAAAGGCATAGGGATTTCCTCTTATTGCCTCAACACAGGCCCCTGGCTATTCTGCCTGTGCTAGATATTGTGGATGATGTGTTCTCTGAATCCAGTTTGTCTCCTGACTCTTTGCCCCCTGCTCCAGCCAAGCCAGATGGATATTATAGAGTCCCCGACTCAAGTTTCTTTACAAAAACCATGCTGCTGATCCAGAAACTATTTCCCAGGGTCCAGAAGGGGTTAAGGCTTCCATTGCAAAAAATCCAGTACCCTCTGACAGAGATTCCAGAGCTTTGGATAGATGGGGGAAGAAGGTATACACTTCTGCAACTTTAGCAGTAAGAGCTTTAAATTTCCAGTTTCACATGCTTAAGTACCAACAATATTTAATGGCTCAGTTATAACAGAAAATGCTTGCAAGCACAGATGCTCCTGATTTGTAAAGAAATGCAGGATTTATTGCATGCAGTTGAACAGGTGGCAAAACATACTCTGCAATGTGGTTTTGATTCTTTAGAGGCCTCTTTTATAGAGCCGCAGTTACAGGTTCTATGATTCGAAGACATGCTTGGTTAAAAGAACAAAGTTTACCTGATCATGTTAAGGCAAAATTATTGGATGCTCCTTTACAGCATGATACTTTGTTTGGTGTTAAGGCAGAAGAGGTGTTAAAGAAAATTGAGGATAAAGCTAAATCTATGCAAACAGTCAAGGATTTCTTACAGGTACAGCCACCTCCGTTTAGCAGAAATTGGCCAGCTAAGAATTGGTCCTTTCCAGTGTCAGACAGGCCACAGAGAGGCAGATGCAGACGCCCAAGAGGCAGATCTCAACCCCAAGGCTCAAACAGACAACAACAGTGGGGCACTTCAACCCCAAAAGGTGGTGAGGACAAGTCTCAACCCTACAGGAAATGGTCACAATGACTTTCCCCTTCGTACGCCAAGCACGTCCCTTTTGGAAGCCCCCTGGGGGGGGGGGGGGGGACTAGCACTTTTTTCTCAAAACTGGCAAACAATCACCCAAGACAAATGGGTCCTGAATATTGCGTCTCAAGGTTACAGATTCCACTTTCATACTTTACCAAGGCTAAAAGGAATGCCAGACCTGCCACAAAATCAATGGGCAGAGGCACAAAAAAACAAATTTCAGCCCTCATGGATATGAGAGCTATTCAAAAAGTACCACAACAGGAACAAGGACAAGGATTTTACTCAAGACTCTTCCTGGTCCCCAGAAAGGACAAGGTCTGGAGGCCCATACTAGAACTTTCAATTCTGAATACTTATCTGGATATTCCGAAATTCAAAATGTTGACATTACAGCAACTTCTACCCATGCTGGGCAAGAAGGCTTGGCTTGTTACTCTGGACCTCAGAGGCATACCTGCATGTCCGTATTGGACAAAATTGCAGAAGATACCTCAGATTCAAAGCTGCTACAATGCACTACCAATTATCTGCACTGCCCTTTGTGAAAAGTGCCTGGCACCAGTAATTGCATTTTGCAGACAAAAAAGAATTCAAATATATCCATATCTGGACGACTGCCTCATTCAAGCAGAGACAAAGGACATTCTTCTACAACATCTGGCATTTGTAAAAAGGTTGCTAATTTCTCTAGGGTACACAGTAAACGAAAAGAAGTCAAAACTAGTGCCCTCTCAACAGGTTATATTCCTGGGTGCCAGCTTAAATACAATGGCCCAGATGGCTTACCTTACGCCAGACAAACAAATTCAGTTAACTTAGTATTTTCAATTGCTGGCAACAAAGTCCCATCTCCCTGCAAGAAAAATTCTGCAGGCCCTGGGATTCATGGCATCTTGCATACTACTAATGCCATATGCTAGACTGCATATGAGGAAATTACAATGGTACCTGAGAAGTGTTTGGACTCAACACTCTCACAGTTTAGAAGCAGTAATACCAATGATTCCCTGCGTACAACAGGAGTTTCGATGGTGGGCACAGGCATGTCACCTAAACAAAGGTCATCCTTTTACCCAACCCATAGCCAGGAAAACTCTAACAGATGCTTCGGATTACACCTGGGGAGCACACATGGAAGGAAAATGCATTCAGGGCAAGTGGACCACTGACCAGATGCATCTTCACATCGATCAAAAAGAGATGTTGGCTGTTCAGAATGCCCTAACAGCTTTCAAGGACCTTCTACATCCAGGACAATTACTACTAAAGACAGACAACACCACAGTAATGTGGTACATAAACAAGCATGGGGGCACTCATTCTTATCTCCTATGCAGGCAAGCCATGACCTTGTGGAACACGGCTCTAACGTATCAAGTTCACCTGCAAACACAATTCCTGCCAGGAAAGAAAAATACTCTGGCAGATGACCTAAGCAGAAATATCATGGACCCTCACAAATGGGAATTGAATACACAAATCTTCAGCATGGTAACGCAATAGTGGGGATGCCCAGACATAGATCTTTTTGCCTCCGCACTGAATTACCAACTACAAAAATTCTGCACAAGGACTTATCACAAACAAGCATGGAAAGTGGATGCTCTTCTGTTCACCTGGAAAAACCTAAAAGTTTATGCCTTCCCGCCACTGCCTCTCCTTTCAGAGGTACTCCTGAAAGTCAGACAAGAAAAATCAGAGATGATCCTGATTGCTCCAGACTGGCCATGCCAGCACTGGTACCCTATCTTAAGGAACTTGGCTCAAGGCCCACCATGGATTTTGCCTCAAATTCCACACCTTCTGACTCAACAAAACAATTGGATCCTGCACGGTCAGCTCAAAACCCTAAACCTGGCTGCATGGCAGATACATTAGTCAAACGGACAGCACCTCTCTCTCAAGCTGTTATGGATGTCATTTTGGAGGCCAGGAGGCCTAGTACCAGGAAAGCTTACTCAGAAAAATGGAAGAGATTCTGCGCCTGGAACCAGGCTCAAAGCCTTGACCCTCTTGTTCCAAACATTCCTCAGATTTTACAATACTTAACTGAGATGCTGGACAGAGGACTATCCTTCCCATCAATTAAGATCCACGCCTCTGCCATTTCAGCACATTACAACATGGATCCTCCTTTATTCTCTCATCCCTTGCTAAAGCAGTACCTCAGAGGGGCTAAAAACATAAGACCGCCCCGGAGAGCACCAACACCAACTTGGGACCTCAATTTCGTTTTGGAAAAACTGACCCTACCACCTTTTGAGCCAGCCAATACAGCCGATCTAAAATTTTTATCATGGAAAACAGCTCTGCTCCTGGCAGTAACTTCAGCACGAAGAGTCTCAGAGCTACAGGCATTAATGGCAGTGGAACCTTTTATAATTTTTCATCAGGACAGGGTATCTTTAAGGACAAACCCTACCTTTATGCCAAAGGTGGTATCTAGTGTGGCTCTTAAACCAAACCATACATTTGCCAACTTTTTATCCAAACCCCCAGAATAAAGGGGAGAAACTTCTGTATTCTTTGGACATACACAGGCAGCTACACTTCTGCTTGGAAAAGAAAACAAAGGCTTTCAGGAAAACGGAGCAACTGTTTGTAGCATATGCTGTAGGATCACAGGGCAAGGCTGTCTCAAAGCAGACTATATCCAAATGGATAGGACACTGTATTCGGTACTGCTACACATAGCATGGAAAATCAGTCCCAAATAACATTAGGCCACATTCCACCAGGGCAGCAGCCACTTTAACAGCCTTTCTCAGAGGAATACCTACCAAGGAAATTGTGGAGGCTGCAACTTGGAGTTCAGTGCACACCTTTACCAAGCATTACCACCTGCCTCTTTATTCTAAATCCAGAGCAGGATTTGCCACTGCAGTTCTGCAGGGCCTCATAGCCAATCCTAACTCCTTTCTAGACCAACCACCCAACCTCAGCTTTGGGATTCTACCCGAGTGTAATGACTGCAGCAGTGTAACACGATGAACATAGTACAGTTTTTTGTACCTACCATAAATGTAGATGTTCGAGTGTTCACACTGCTGCAGTCCAGGTTACCCTCCCTCCATCCCCTCTGAACTAGCCAGACTTATCTATACCTTTCTATCCTATACAAACTTTGGGGTGTATTTGCTGGTAACTGAAGGTATTGTTTTTATTGTATATTTTTGATTAGCAATATATATTGCCTACTTATTTGGGGGCACCTGACATCTGGGGCAAGAAAAACTGAAGAAAATGGCGTTGGATGCATCTTGTATACCCCTGGCGCACTGACGTCGGGGAAGAAGCAACAGCAACCGACGCCGGACCAAGACTTTGGAATTCGGGCCGACTGCGGGACCGCCTGACGTCAGGATAACCCAAGTGTAATGACTGCAGCAGTGTGAACACTCTAACATCTACATTTATGGTAGGTACAAAACTGTACTATTTATTGCATGCAACTGAACAAGTGGGAAAGCATACATTGCAGTGTAATTTGATTCTCTGGAGGCCTCCTGCAGGGCCGTAGTTACGGGTTCTGTCATTAGGAGGCATGCTTGGTTAAAGGAACAAAAATCTGCCTGATCACGTTAAAGCAAAATTATTAGATGCTCCATTACAGCATGATACTTTATTTGGTGTTAAAGCAGAGGAGGTTTTGAAGAAAATGGAGGACAAAGCGAAATCTATGCAAACGGTAAAGGATTTCTTACAGGTTCACCCACCAAAATTTAGCAGGAACTGGCCTACAAAGAATTGGTCCTTTCCAGTGTCTGACAGGCCACAAAGAGGCAGATGCAGATACAGACGTCCCAGAGGCAGATCCCAGCCCCAGGGCTCTTACAGGCCTAAACAGTGGGGTGCTTCTACCTCCAAAAGCGAAGAAGACAAAGCACAACCATACAGGAAACAGTCCCAATGACTTGCCTCTGCCAGCACCAAGCACTTATCTTCTTGCAGCCCCCTTAGGGGGAAAACTAGCACTTTTCTCTCAAAATTGGCACATGATCACCCAGGACAAATGTGTATTGAATATAGTGTCCCAGGGCTACAGGTTCCAGTTTCACACCCTGCCAAAGGCAAAAGGTATGCCAAACCTGCCACGCAATCAATGGGCAGAGGCACAAGAACAAGTTTCATCCCTTATGCAAATGAGGGACATTCAGCAAGTACCACAGCAAGAGCAGGGACAAGGATTTTACTCAAGACTTTTCTTGGTCCCCAGAAAGGACAAAGCCTGGAGACCGATACTGGACCTGTCTTTTCTAAACTCATTTCTGGACGTTCCAAAATTCAAAATGTTGACTCTGCAGCAGCTTCTGCCCATGCTTGTCAAGAAGGCTTGGCTTGTAACTTTGGACCTAAGAGGCATACCTACATATACCAATCCGACAATCTTGCAGAAGATACCTCAGATTCATAGCTGGCTCAATGCACTACCAATTCTCTGCACTGCCCTTTGGCTTATCTACTGCACCCAGGGTCTTCACAAAATGCCTGGCACCAGTAATTGCATTTTGCAGACAGAGGAATTCAGATTTATCCTTACTTGGACGACTACCTTATACAAGCAGAGAACAAGGACACCTAAACCTGAATGACTTCTTAGAAGCAGTCACCAAAGCCATAGATGAGGGTAAAATGGTTCACACAGCTTATCTAGATCTCGCCAAGGCTTTTGACACCATCCCCCAATCTGGAATTATAGATAAGCTCACTAAACTAGGTATAAATACCTATGTCACAAGATGGGTTGCCAACTCTTTCACAGACAGAACCCACACTGTGAAAGTAGTGGATTCCAAATCCGGCATCAGACCAGTGACAAGTGGAGTACCACAGGGTTCAGTCCTGGGTCTTCTCCTGTTTGGTATCTACTTCTCTGAAGTGCAGGCCAACACAGGAGGTCTTTGGCTAACAAAGCTTGCAGATGACTGCAAACTAGGAGCCATAATCAAAACTCCTAACAATGTGGACAAACTACAAAAGGGCCTCACTGAGACAGATACCTTGTGTCAAAGCCATGGCCTGAAGCTCAATGCCAAAAAGTGTATTGTCATCCCCTTTGGTAAAAACTCTGTACCCATGAACTACCACATAGCTGGTAGTCTACTTAATGCCGAAAATGTGATGGGACCTTGGGACACAGGTGGACAATAGTCTCTCCTTTGATAATCTCATCGCCACAGTTTTTAGGAAATCCTTCTGCGTGGCTCATCTCATCACAAAAGGGTTCTCATCCAGAAAAAAAGTCATTATTTCCCTCTACTCATCAGTCATTAGACCCATTATAGAGTACAACGCCCCTTTTGGTATGTACCTCACAAGATATCTACAACAACTGGAAAGACCACAGAAATACCTCACAAAGAGGATTACTGGCCTCAAACAGATGCCCTACACAGACTGTCTCAAAAAACTACAGCTTTACTCCATCGCATATCGCTTACTCGGGGGCGATCTCTGCCTAACATACAAAGCTATGTCATACCCAGAGCTGTTGGACATGCTCCACTTAAAGAAATCCCAATCCCTCCGAGCTACACGCTCTAGGGACCTAAACCTTGTCACCACAATAAACAGAACATGCTGGAGGGATAGATTCCTGTCCCAGAGACTTCCCATACTCTGGAACAGACTACCTATCTATGTCAAACAGAGCTCCTCGTTAGCACTGTTCAAGAAAAATCTTGATGATTGGATGGGAAATGGGAAATTCACCCCGGGGATCACTTCTGTGGCTCTGCTCGACAGGTGCACAGGAAAATAATTTTCTTTGGTGGCGAAAGCCAGGGTACATTTTTTGGCTAGGCTTGTATGGGCCCTAGGGCCGATAGCCTAGTACCTACCTATGAACTCTACTAAAGCATCTGGCGTTCATAAAAAGATTTTTAATTTGCCTAGGGTACACAGTAAACGAAAAGAAATCAAAACTAGTACCCTCTCAAGAGATAATATTCCTGGGTGCAAGCTTAAATACAACTGCCCAGATGGCTTATCTCACGCCAGACAAACAAAAACAACTAACTTCTTACTTCAAAATGTTGGCAACAAAGACCCAGTTATCTGCAAGAAAAATTCTGCAGGCTTTGGGCTTCATGGCATCCTGCATTCTGCTAATTCCATATGCCAGACTGCATATGAGGAAACTTCAGTGGTACCTAAAAAGTGTCTGGACTCAACATTGTCAAAGCCTGGAAGCATTAATTACCCTCATTCCTTGCCTTCAACAGGAGTTTCGATGGTGGGCTCATGCCTGTCACCTCAACAAGGGACAGCCATTCACTCTACCCACACCCAGGCAGTCAATAACAACAGATGCATCAGATTATGCCTGGGGAGCACACATGGCAGGAAAATGTATTCAGGGCACATGGTCCACAAGCCAAATGCATCTACATATCAATCAAAAAGAGATGCTAGCTGTTCAGAATGCCCTGACAGCTTTCAAGCATCTACTCCATCCAGGACAACTACTGATAAGGATGTACAATACTACAGTCATGTGGTACATAAGCAGGGAGGCACACATTCCTACCCCCTCTGCAGACAAGCCATGACTTTGTGGAACACAACATTGACTTATCAAGTATACCTGCAAGCACAATTCGTGCCAGGAAAGAACAATACTCTGGCAGACGAACTAAGCCGAAACCTTACGGATCCCCACGAGTGGAAACTGGATCCACAAGTCTTTAGCATGATAACAAAGGAATGGGGATGCCCAGACGTAGATCTATTTGCCTCCCCTCACAACTGTCAACTACAGAAATTCTGCACAGGGACTTATCACAAACAAGCATGGAAAGTGGATGCTCTGTCATTCAGCTGGAAAAGTCTTAACAGTATATGCCTTTCCTCCTCTGCCTCTCCTCCCCAAGGTACTCCTAAAGGTCAGACAAGAGAAGCCAAGAATGATTCTGATTGCCCCAGGCTGGCCACGCCAGCACTGGTACCCAATCCTAAAAGGCTTGTCTCAAGGCCCAGCCTGGACATTGCCTCTAATTCCTCACTTACTGACCCAGCGAAACAATCCGATTCTGTGCAGCCAACTCAGGACCCTAAATCTGGCAGCATGGCGGATAATGTAACCATTCAAAGCACATCTCTCTCTAAAGCAGTGATGGATGTTATTTTGGAGGCCTAGTACCAGAAAATCTTATGCAGAAAAATGGAAAAGATTCTGTGCTTGGAACCAGGCACAAGGAATTGACACATCTGTACCAAATATTCCTTAGATTTTACAATACCTAACTGAGATGCTGGACAAAGGCCTATCCTTTTCATCAATTAAAATTCATGCCTCTGCCATTTCAGCTCATTACAATACGGAACCTCCTATTTTTTCCCATCCATTGCTAAGGCAGTACCTCAGAGGGGCCAAAAACATAAGTCCTCCAAGGAGAGCCCCAATACCTGCATGGGACCTCAGTTATGTCTTGGAAAAACTCACACTGTTGCCTTTTGAGCCAGCCAGTACAGCTGATATAAAGTTTTTATCTTGGAAAACAGCTCTGCTCCTAGCAATAACCTCTGCAAGAAGAGTTTCTGAGTTACAGGCACTCATGGCTGTGGAACCTTTCATCATTTTCCATCCAGACAGGGTTTCTCTAAGGACGAACCCAACATTTATGCCTAAGGTAGTGTCCAGTGTGGCCCTTAACCAAACCATTCATTTGCCTACCTTTTATCCAAACCCATAGAATAAGGGTGAGAGACTTCTGCATTCCTTGGACATACACAGACAACTATGCTTCTACTTGGACAGAACTATAGCTTTCAGAAAAACTGAGCAACTTTTAGTGGCATATGCTGCAGGATCTCAAGGAAAGTCCATCTCAAAACAGACTATTTCAAAATGGATATGCCACTGCATTCGATGTTCGTGTTTCACTGTTGCAGTCATTACACTTGGGTTATCCTGCTAGCAGGCGACCCGCAGTCGGCCCGAGTTCCAAAGTCTTGGTCCGGTGTCGGTTGCTTTCACCTCTTCCCTGACGTCAGTGCACCAGGGGTATAAAAGTTGCAACAGACGCCATTTTCTTCAGTCTTTCTTGCCGCATGGTGCCCAAAGCAAAAGCAGTTTGCAAGTGCCGGTCGGTCGACTCCTGAGATTTTCAAAATTGAATTTCAGAACCGAAGTCTTCAATAAAGCTAAGTACCCCATTGGGGAAACTTTTTCTTGCTCCAGACCGATGTCAGTAAAAGTTAATAATTGTATTTCTTGTGGGAAGCAAATATACGGACTTTCACTCTTACTGCATTCCTTGCCTAGGCCCTGACCACGGCGTTACTAGTTGTCGGTTTTGTGCTAGATTCAATAAACGCACTATTAAACGTCGGTTTGATTTTGCTTTACATTATTTTGGACGAAGATTTAATTACATAATGTCATCTGAACAACCGACGACCGGAATGTATAAAAAACGCAAAGACAAAGAAAGACGGGCATCCGAGGTCCAAAACCAATGACAAAGCCTCTTCTAGGCCAGTCGCCGGTTCTCAGTGAGGCGCTTTCACAGCCCCTGACACACGCTACCTCAGAAGCCACAGGCCGTAACGGACCGCCACATGGGGACACAGAGGCCTGTGGAAACTCAAGGTACTGGGCCTACGGAAACTATACCCTCAGATGGGTCCGGAGCCGCTGAGCAGACACCGGCTTCTAAGTGTGTTTTCAGACCTTCACAGCTTACAATTAAAGCTACTACAGCAGCAAAGGCAAAGTCAAAAACACCATTAAAGACCAGGAAACAAGTGCAGCATCCTCCAGAACAGTCATCCATGCCAAAGAAACAGATGCTTAAAATGGCCGAAGACCTTATTACTTTAATCAGGGGCTCCCATCCCCCTCCTGACAAAAGGCCTAGGCAAGATACTGATTAGAATTCCTCTGATCAGGTTTCCATTTCCTCTGATTCTTCTTCTGACCAGGGCTATTCTCTCCCTCCCTATGAGGTCTCTGATGCTGAAGAGTCCATTCCTATGAGGACTCTGATGCTGAAGAGTCCATTCCTTCAGCCTCACTGCCTGAGGATTACTCTTTTGGGGAAACCCTGCACACCGTGAGGGAGCATTTCCATTGGGAGAGTCAGGATTATTCAGAATCCAAGAAAAGGGTCAGAGATTTCCTTTCATTGCCTCAGCACAGGCCCCTGGCTATCCCCCCTGTGCTTGATCTTGTAGATTTTTTTTCTGAATCCAGTCCGTCTCCAGATTCTTTACCCCCTGCACCAGTAAAGCCAGACAGGTACTACAGGGTCCCTGACTCTCATATATTTCTTTACAAAAACCCTGCTGCAGACCCAGAAACAATTTCTCAGGGTCCTAAAGGGGTTAAAGCTTCCATTGCCAAAAATCCTGTCCCTTCAGATAGGGATTCCAGACCTCTGGACAGATGGGGGGGGGGGGGGAGTTTACACTTCTGCTACTTTAGCTGTAAGAACTTTAAACTTTCAGTTTCACATGCTTAAATATCAACAATATCTCATGTCATTGTTAAAACAGGAAAAGGTTGCAAATATAGAAAGTCCTGACAGTAAAGAAATGTAAGATTTATTGCATGCAGTTGAACAAGTGGGAAAGCATACTCTGCGATGTGGTTTGGTTCATTAGAGGCTTCTTGTAGAGTTACAGGCTCAGTTATTCGAAGACATGCTTGGTTGAAAGAACAAAGTTTACTGGATCATGTTAAAGTAAAATTATTGGATGCTCCACTACAGCATGATACTTTGTTTGGTGTTAAGGCAGAAGAGGTGTTAAAGAAAATGGAGGATAAAGCAAAGTCAATGTAAAATGTGAAAGATTTCTTTACAGGTTCAACCACCTAGATTTAGCAGAAACTGGCCTTCAAAAAATTGGTCCTTTCCAGTGTCATACAGGCCACAGAGGCAGATACAGACGCCCAAGAGGCAGATCTCAGCCCCAAGGCTCCTACAGACCTAAACAATGGGGTGCTTCAGCCCCCAAAGGAGGAGACAAATCACAACCTTATAGGAAACGGTCACAATGACTTCCCTCTGCAAATGCCAAGCTCTTACCAGTTGACAGCACCCCTAGGGGGAAAGCTAGCACTTTTCTCAAAAAATTGGCACATGATCACCCAAGACCAATGGGTGTGGAATATAGTTTCTCAGGGGTACAGGTTCCACTTCTACATGCTTCCAAAACCAAAAGGTATGCCAAACCTACCACAAAACCAATAGGCAGAGGCACAAAAACAGATGGCTGCTCTTATGGATTTGGGAGCTGTTCAAAAAGTTCCACAAGAAGAACAGGGCCAAGGATTTTACTCACGACTTTTCTTAGTACCCAGAAAAGACAAAGCCTGGCG
The DNA here is from genome assembly GCF_019279795.1 of Protopterus annectens. Taxonomy (NCBI): domain Eukaryota; kingdom Metazoa; phylum Chordata; order Ceratodontiformes; family Protopteridae; genus Protopterus; species Protopterus annectens. The sequence goes on along the minus strand of NC_056748.1, from coordinate 284,502,257 downwards.
ACCAATACTGGACCTGTCAGTCCTAAATACTTTCCTGTATGTTACAAAATTCAAAATGTTAACACTACAACAACTTCTGCCCATGCTGGGCAAGGAGGCTTGGCTAGTTACTTTGGATCTCAATGAGGCATACCTGCATGTCCCAATCAGACAATCGTGCAGAAGATACCTCAGATTTATAGCAGGCTCAATGCATTACCAATTCTCTGCACTACCCTTTGGCTTATCTACTGCGCCCAGGGTCTTCACAAAATGCCTGGCACCAGTAATTGCATTTTGCAGACAAAAAGGAATTAAAATATATTCCTACTTGGACGACTGCCTTATTCAAGCAGAGAGCAAGGACATTCTTGTAAAGCACCTGACATTTGTCAAAAGATTGCTAATTTGCCTAGGGTACACAGTAAACGAAAAGAAATCAAAACTAGTGCCCTCTCAAGAGATAATATTCCTGGGTGCAAGCTTAAATACAACTGCCAGACAAACAAAGGCAACTGACTCATTACTTTCAAATGATGGCAACAAAGACCCAGCTCCCTGCAAGAAAACTTCTGCAGGCCCTGGGTTTCATGGCATCTTGCATTCCACTAATTCCATATGCAAAACTGCATATGAGGAAACTACAATGGTATCTAAAAAGTGTTTGGACTCAGCATTGTCACAGCCTAGAGACAATCATAACCTTGATTCCCTGTCTACAACAGGAGTTTCAATGGTGGTCCCAGGCCTGCCACCACAACAAGGGACAGCCTTTCAACTTACCTACAGCCAGGCAGACAATAACAACGGATGCATCGGATTATGCCTGGGGAGCACATATGGCAGGAAAATGTATTCAGGGCACGTGGCCCAAGGAACAAATGCATCTTCACATCAATCAAAAAGAGATGCTAGCTGTACAGAATGCCCTAACAGCCTTCAAGGACCTAATACATCCAGGACAACTATTAATAAAGATGGACAATACCACAGTTATGTGGTACATAAGCAAGGGGGCACACATTCCTACCCCCTATGCAGACAAGCCATGACTTTGTGGAACACAGCACTGACCTACCAGGTACATCTGCAAGCACATTTCCTGCCAGGAATAAAAAATACACTGGCAGACGAACTAAGCAGAAAGCTCATGGATCTTCCCGAATGGAAGCTCAATCCACAAGTGTTCAACATGATATGGGAATGGGGACGCCCAGACACAGATCTTTTTGCCTCCCCTCACAATTGCCAAATACAGAAATTTTGTATGAGGACTTGTCACTCTCAAGCATGGAAAGTGGATGCTCTATCATTCAGCTGGAAAAACCTGACTGTCTATGCCTTCCCTCCGATGCCTGTTCTCACCAAGGTACTTCTAAAAGTCAGACGAGAGGCCAAAAATTATCCTGATTGCACCAGACTGGCCACGCCAGCACTGGTACCCAATCCTAAAGACTTTGTCCCCTAGGCCCACCTTGGCCTCTACCTCAAATCCCTCATCTTCTGACGCAGCAAAACAATCAGATTCTGCACTGTCAACTCAGAACCTTAAACCTGGCAGCATGGCAGATAATGTAGCCACTCAGACTGCACCTCTCTCTAAAGTTGTTATGGATGTAATTTTGGAAGCCAGGAGACCCCAGCACTAGGAAATCTTATGCAGAAAAATGGAAGAGATTCTGTGCTTGGAACCAGGCACAAGGGCTCGACCCACTGGTCCCTAATATACCTCAGATTTTGCAATACCTGACTGAGATGTTGGACAAAGGCCTATCTTTTTCATCTATTAAAATCCATGCCTCTGCCATTTCAGCTCATTACAGTTCGGATCCTCCTCTTTTTTCACATCCTCTACTACGACAGTACCTCAGAGGGGCAAAGAATATAAGACCCCCTAGGAGAGCACCAGTACCTACTTGGGACCTCAATTTTGTTTTAGAAAAACTAACACTGCCTCCATTTGAACCAGCCAGCACAGCGGATCTAAAATTCTTGTCATGGAAAACTGCTCTGCGCCTAGCAATAACTTCAGCAAGAAGAGTCTCAGTTACAGGCATTGATGGCTGTGGAACCTTTCCTCATTTTTCATCAGGACAGGGTTTCTCTTAGGACGAACCCAACATTCATGCTGAAAGTGGTCTCCAATGTGGCCTTAAACCAAACCATTAATTTGCCTACTTTCTACCAAAATCCCCAGAATAAAGGGGAAAGACTTCTGCACGCTTTGGATACACACAGGCAGCTATGATTTTACTTGGACAAAACAAAAGCTTTCAGAAAAACTGAGCAACTGTTTGTAGCATATGCTGCAGGATCACAAGGAAAACCTATTACAAAGCAGACGATCTCCAAATGGATAGGACATTGCATCCGCTTCTGTTATGCACAACATGGCAAATCTGTGCCTAAGGACATTAGGCCTCTTTCTACCAGAGCAGCAGCCACTTCGGCAGCTTTCCTCAGAGGGGTACCAACCAAAGACATATTAGAAGCTGCAACCTGGAGCTCAGTGCACACTTTTACCAAGCACTGACACCTTCCTCTCTACTCCAAATCCAGAGCAGGCTTTGCCACTGCAGTTCTGCAGGGCTTGTTAGCCTCGCCAAATCCAATCTAGACCCAGCCACCCAACCTCAGCTTTGGGATTCTACCCAAGGGTAATGACTGCAACAGTGAAACCCGATGAACATAGTACAGTTGTGTACCTACCATAAATGTAGATGTTCGAGTGTATTCACTGTTGCAGTCCAGGTTACCCACCCACCATCCCCCTCTTTGCTGGGATTATTCTGTACTTCTCAGCTCTATACAACCTGTATGGTGTATTTGCTTGTAGATGAAGGAAAATGTTTATAGTAGTATATGCATGGTTGTTTGGCATATTTTTATCTTTTCAGCCTTCATATCTGGGGGCACCTGACATCTGGGGCAAGAAAAACTGAAGAAAATGGCATCTGTTGCAACTTTTATGCCCCTGGAGCACTGACGTCAGGGAAGAGGTGACGGCAACCGACGCCGGACCAAGTCTTTGGAACTCGGGCCGACTGCGGGTCGCCTGCCAGCAGGATAACCCAAGTGTAATGACTGCAACAGTGAATACACTTTAACATCTACATTTATGGTAGGTACACAACTGTACTTTATTGGTACTCACAACATGGGAAATCAGTGCCCAAGGGCATTAGGCCTCATTCTACCAGGGCAGCAGCCACTTCAGCAGCCTTTCTCGGAGGAGTACCAACCAAAGACTTTTTATAGGCTGCAGCTTGGAGTTCAGTGCACACTTTTACAAAGCACTACCATTTTACCTCTCTACTCTAAATCCAGAGCAGGCTTCGCCACTGCAGCTCTGCAAGGCCTTATAGCCTCTCCTAATCCTATTTAGGCCGAGCCACCCAGCCTTAGCTTTGGGAATTAACCCAAGAGTAATGACTGCAACAGTGAAACACGATGAACATAGTACAGTTGTGTACCTACCATAAATGTAGATGTTTGAGTGCATTCACTGTTGCAGTCCAGGTTACCCACCCTCCATCCCCCTTTTCTTTGCTGGAACTTATCTTATACAACCTATGTGGTGCATTTGCTTGTAGATGAAGGAAACGTTTATTTTACTGCATGCAAAATTATTGGCATAATATTTTTAACCTACCAGTTTGGGGACACCTGGGGCAAGAAAAACTGAAGAAAATGGCGTCTGCTGCATCTTTTATACCCCTGGTGCACTGACGTCAGGGAAGAGGCGACAGCAACAGAAGCCGGACCTAGACTTTGGAATTCTGGCCGACTGCGGGTAGCCTGCCAGCAGGATAACCCAAGAGTAATGACTGCAACAGTGAATACACTCTAACATCTACATTTATGGTAGGTACACAACTGTACTTTTCTATTTCTTCTGATCAGGAATTATCTATTCCACATTATGAGGACTCTGATGCAGAAGATTCCATCCCTTCTGCTTCTCCTCCTGAGGATTTTTCTTTTGGAGAAACTTTGCATACCTTAAGGGAGCACTTTCACTGGGAGTCAGGATTTCTCAGAATCTGAAAAGAGGCTTAGGGATTTCCTCCTTCCTCAGCATAGGCCTTTGGCTATACCTCCTGTTCTAGACATTGTTTTCTCTGAATCCAGCATGGCTCCTGATTCCCTGCCTCCGGCTCCTAGTAAGTCAGACTGATATTACAAGGTTCCTGACTCCCACAAATTCCTTTTTAAAAACCCTACTGCTGACCCTGAAACCATTTCCCAGGGTCCCAAGGGCGTTAAGGCTTCTTCTGCTAAAAATCCTACCCCTTCTGATAGAGACTCAAGGGCGCTGGATAGATTGGTTAAGAAGGTTTACACGTCTGCAACCTTGGCAATTGAGGCTTTAAACTGTCAATTTCATATGCTTAAATATCAGCAGCATGTCATGGGTTTACTTAAACAGAAAATTATGTTGATTTCTGACTGTGTGGAAAATAGAGTTGCAGGATTTATTGCATTCAGCTGAACAAGCTGGAAAGCATACTTTGCAATGTGGTTTTGATTTCTTGGATGCCTCCTGCAGGGCCGCTGTAACTGGATCTATAATAAGAAGGCATGCTTGGCTCAAGGAGCAAAATCTGCCTGATCATGTTAAAGCAAAATTGTTGGATGCTCCTTTACAACAGGACAGTCTATTTGGTAATAAGGCAGAAGAAGTTTTGAAAAAGATGGAAGATAAAGCTAAATCTATGCTAACTGTAAAAGATTTCCTACAAGTGTAGCCACCCAGGTTCAGTAGGCACTGGCCTACTAAGAATTGGTCCTTTCCAGTATCCATCAGAGCCACTCAGGTCAAACCCAGACACTCCAAAGACTCCAGGTTTCAGTCACAAGGCTCTTACAGAACAAAACAATGGGGTGCTTCCACCTCCAAATCTGGAAGTAGCAAGGCACCTCCCTACGGTAAACAGTCTCAATGACTTTCCTCTGCAATCACCAAGCACTTATCTTTTGGCAGCCCCTTTGGGGGGAAAACTGGCACTTCATGCATGAAATTGGCAACTAATTACCCAGGACAAATGGGTTTTAAATATAGTATCCCAGGGATACAGATTTCATTTCCACACGTTGCCAATCCCAAACGGGTGGCCAGATCTACCTCCAAATCAGTGGGCAGATGCCCAGAAATGAGTTATGTCAATCATAAATATGGGGGCTATTCAACCAGTACCAGAAAAGGAAAAGGGACAAGGTCTTTATTCACGACTTTTCCTGGTACCCAGAAAAGACCAATCATGGTGTCCAATTATGGACTTATCCGTTCTAAATACATTTCTGGACATTCCAAAATTCAAGATGCTAACTCTACAACAGTTACTGCCTATGCTAGGCAAGGATGCCTGGTTGGTAACTCTAGACTTAAAAGAGGCTTACCTGCATATCCCATTCGGGGAATCTTGCAGAAGATACCTCCGCTTCAAAGCAGGCTATTTGCATTACCAGTTCTCTGCACTGCCCTTTGGCTTATCTACTGCTCCCAGGGTCTTCACAAAGTGCCTGGCACCAGTAATTGCATTTTGCAGACAAACATTCAAATTTATCCTTACCTGGACAATTGTCTAATTCAGGCAGAAAACAAGTATGCTCTTCTAAAGCATCTGGCGTTTGTAAAAAGGCTTCTAACTTGTCTAGGGTACACAATAAACGAAAAGAAATCACAACTGGTACCCTCTCATAATTACATTCCTGGGTGCAAGCTTGAATATAACTGCCCATATGACTTATCTCACACCGGAAAAGCAGATTCAATTGATGACTTCAAACAAGTGGCCATAAAAACCCAGCTTTCTGCAAGGCAAATTCTGCAGGCCTTGGGGTTCATGGCTTCCTGCGTCTAATAATTCCGTATGCAAGACTGCATATGAGGAAACTTCAGTGGTACCTAAAAAGCTTATGGAGTCAACATTGTCACAGCCTAGAAACAATGATTCCTATCATTCCATCCCTGCAGCAAGAGTCCCTATGGTGGGCAGAGGCCTGTCACCAAAATAAGGGACTGTCATTTTTTTCCACCCCCTGCCACCCAAACTCTGACTACAGACACATCAGATTATGCTTGGGGGTGCATCTGGCAGGGAAGATGCATTCAGGGCCAATGGAGCCCAAACCAAATGCACCTACATATCAACCAGAAAGAGATATTAGCTGTACAGAAGGCTCTGACAGCCTTCAAGGACTATCTTCATCGAGGACAACTACTGATAAAGACAGAACACCACAGTCATGTGGTACATAAGCAGGGGGGGGGGTACCCATTCCTACCCCCTTTGCAAACTAGCCATGGCTTTGTGGAACACAGCCTTGACTTACCAAATACATCTACAAGCTCAATTCCTGCCAGGAAAGCAAAATACTCTGGCAGACTAACTAAGCAGAAATCTTATGGACCCACACAAATGGAAACTGGATCCACAAATCTTCAGCATGTTGACACGCAAATGGGGGAACCCAGACCTAGATCTTTTTGCTTCACCCCAAAACTGTCAGTTGGACAAATTCTGCACAAGAATTCATCACAAAAAAGCTTGGAAAGTGGATGCTCTGTCCTTCAGCTGGAAGAACCTATCAGTCTATGCCTTTCCCCCCTCTGCCTCTGCTGTCCAAGGTCTTACTAAGTCGGACAGGAAAAAACAAAAATGATTCTGATTGCTCCAGACTGGCAGCGCTAACACTGGTACCTGCTCCTATGCAATATGTCACACCTTCCACCATGGTACCTGCCTCATACACCTTATCTACTGTCTCAGCAGAACTATCAAATTCTGCACACTCTGCTCCAAACTCTGAATCTTGCAGCATGGCTGATCAACTAATTTCACCAGTTACATCTTTCAGCAAACCTGTGATGGATGTCATTTTGGAGTCTAGAAGGCCAAGTACTAGAAAATCTTATGCTGATATATGGAAAAGTTTCTGTGCCTGGAACCAAGCACAAGAAATAAGCATAGCATTGCCCAATATCCCTCCGATTCTGCAATATTTAACTGAGATGCTCCACAAGGGCCTATCTTTTTGCCTCTGCTATTTCAGCTCATTACAACACGGAGCCTCCTCTCTTTTCTCATCCCCTGCTAAAGCAGTACCTCAGAGGGGCCAAAATTGACCTCCCAGGAGAGCACCAACTCCTGCATGGGACCTCAATTTTGTGTTGGAAAAACTCACCCTACCTCCTTTTGAACCAGCTGCTACTGCAGACATAAAATTTCTGTCTTGCAAGACTGCCTTTCTTTTAGCAGTCACTTCAGCTAGAAGGATTTCAGAACTACAGGCTGTCGTGGCAGTGGAGACTTTTATTATCTTTTATCCGGACAGGGTGGCTCTCGGGACCAATCCATACTTTATGCCTAAAGTGGTATCTAGTGTGGCTCTTAATCAGACCATTCATTTGCCAACCTTTTTCCCAAATCCGCAGAACAAGGGTGAGTGGATTTTGCATACATTAGATGTACACAGACAACTAAGATTCTACTTAAACAAGTCAAAATCTCTAAGAAAATCTGAGCAATTACTGGTGGCATTTGCTGCAGGGGCAGAGGGAAAGGCTATTTCAAAGCAGACTATTTCAAAATGGATAAGCCATTGTTTTCGTTTCTGCTACATGCACCATGGTAAACGTGTCCCCAAGGGGATCAGATCCCATTCCACCAGGGCTGCATCTACTTCTGCAGCCTTTTTCAGAGGGGTTCCTACCAGAGACATTCTAGAAGCTGCCACCTGGAGCTCAGTTCATGCGTTCACCAAGCATTGCCATTTACCTCTCTTCTCTAAATCCAGAGCAGGCTTTGCCACTGCTGTCCTGCAGGGCCTTATAGCTGCTCCTAATGCTGTATAATTCCATCCTCCCAACCATAGCTTTGGGATTCTACCCAAATGTAATGACTGCAAAAGTGAAACACAAAGAACATAGTACAGTCATGTGCACTTACCATAAATGTAGATGTTCAAGTGTATTCACTGTTGCAGTCCTGGTTACCCACCCGCCAGTCCCCTGTTTTTCTCTTACTGTACCTGTTCTTCTTTTACTATGCCCAAAAGCTTTTTTGGTGCATTTGCTTTTATATGGAGGTATATTTTTTTGTGTTCTAAATTACATGCATGTATATATTTATATATTTTTCTGCCCATTTGGGGGGCACTTGACATCTGGGGCAAGAAAAACTGATGAAAATGATGTCAGCTGCATGTTTTATACCCCTGACGACCTGACGTCATGGAAGCAGGGACAGCAACTGACGTGGGACCTAAGACTTTGTTAATCAGGCTGACTGAGGGCAACCTGTCAGCAGATTACCCAAATGTAATGACTGCAACATTGAATACACTCTAACATCTACATTTATGGTAAGTGTGCACAAGTGTACTTTCTGTTTCCACCGGGACAATTGCGATTCAGTCAGACAGCATGTTTGTTCTGTGGTACATAAACAAGCAAGGGTGAACCAAATCTTATCCGCTTTGCCAAGAGGCCTTAAGAGTTTGGAAATGGGTGATGGACACGCAATGCTTTCTGGTAGCAATGCACATCCCAGGGAAGTCCATTGTGATAGCAGACAAGCTCAGTCGAGCAATCCTCATGCCTCACGAGTGGTCCCTGAATGCAGAAGTTGTGAGAGATCTTTCTCAGATGGGTACAGCCTTGCTGCGACTTATTCACCACACACCTGAACACCAAATGCAGCAGTTACTTTGCTTTAATTCCCCATCCAGGGATGTCACCCAGGGATGCTCTAGTCCACGATTGACCCCCCCAGGACTCCTTTATACCTTCCCACCTTTTCCTCTTATTCCAAAGGTAATACAGAAAGCAAAACAGTTGAGGGGAGTACCCTGATCTTCATTGATCCTTACTGACCTTGCCAAGTCTGGTTTCCCTTCCTGTGGCCCTACCTCTTGGTGGAACCATGAATTCTTACCATCTCCAGACCTCCTGATTCATCAATCAGGGCAGTTCCATCTGACCATCCACACATGGCTGCTCCAGTTCCACGAATAGCCAGGTGCATTTCCCTCTCACCTTCAGTCAGACACATTCCAATTTCTTCCCACAAGCCTTCCACTAGGAAGTTATACTCCAGCAAATGGAAAAGGTTCTCCTATTTGGGCTGTAAACCAAGGCTTAGATTCCTGTACTGCTCCTATTGAATCTATTTTGTCCTTCCTTGCGTTTATCTTTCATGAAGGAGCTGCAGCCACTAAAGTTAGAGTTCAGTTAACTGACATCTCCAATTACTGTTTTGGCTTCATGGGAAATCCCATGTCCCACTCTTTGTGCAAAACCTTTTTGAAGGGAGTTCTCCTTCACAGGCCTACAATCAAACAGCCACCAGAACCCTGAGACCTAAACTTAGTTCTCGCATCCTTAATTTCTTCACCCTTTGAGCCCTCTTCTTCATCAGATCTGAAATTATTATCTTGGAAAACACTATTCTTAGTAGGCATAACCTCTGCTAGGAGAGTCTCAGAACTGCAAGCTCTTAATATTCAACCTCCTTACATTGTTTTCCATAAGGATAGCGTTTCACTTGGGACTAACCCTTCCTTTCTTCCCAAGGTATGCTTAGAACGTAATCTTAACACTACTATTGAGCTACCAGTGTTTTTTCCAAATCATTCTAATAAATCTGAATACAGACTTCACCAATTAGACATCCACAGAATTCTCAGGTTTTACCTTCACAGGACTAAAGAGTTTAAAAAATCAGATCAATTATTTGTTTCCTTTTCAGACAAAAATAAAGGCTTGTCTGTTTCTAAGGTTACCCTTTCAAAATGGCTTTCAGATTGCATTTTCTTGCGTATCCAACTGCTGGCAAACATTTACCCAACAAAGTAAAAGGCCACTCTACAAGGGCAGTATCAACTTCATGTGCCTTTAGATCTAGGCTCCCAGTTGATACTATCCGACTGCTGGCAAACATTTACCCAACAAAGTAAAAGGCCACTCTACAAGGGCAGTATCAACTTCATGTGCCTTTAGATCTAGGCTCCCAGTTGATACTATTTGTGCAGCAGCTACTTGGGCAAGACCACATACCTTTGTCACTCACAAATTGGATTTGGCCTCCCGGGACAGATCATCATTTGGGTCCACTGTGCTGATGCTGAAGAGTCTCTTCGCTTGAGCCACCCAGGATAAAGGTGCTAGGGACGCTGTCCCATCTAGCAAGAGTTACGGCGAGATAGGGCTACATAGCATAAAGAAGTTATGTACTTACCATAACGTTCCATGTTTGTAGTCCATCTCGCCTACATTCTTGCATCCCTCCCTCCTGCTCCCTTCCTGTTCCTGGAGGATCTGGTGGACTATACTTATGCTGTCTGACCTGGTTGTAGTTGTTGTCCACCTGGCACAGATAATGTTACACAATGTTTTGTCTGTATTTACACAGATGTTCATTGTGTTTCTCTGTTGCAGTCATTACACTTGGGTTATCCTGCTGGCAGGCTACCCGCAGTCGGCCTGAATTCCAAAGTCCTGGTCCGGCGTCGGTTGCTGTTGCCTCTTCCCTGACGTCAGTGTGCCAGGGGTATAAACGATGCAGCCGACACCATTTTCTTCAGTCTTTATTGCCGTGCAGCGCCCGAAGCAAAAGCAGTTCGCAAGTGCCGGTCGGCCGACTCTGAGATTTTCAAAAATGAATTTCAGATCCGAAGGCTTCTTTAAAGCGAAGTACCCCGTTGGGGAAACCTTTTTCTTGCTCCAGTCCAATGTCAGAAAAAGTTAACAATTGTATTTCTTGTGGGAAGCAAATACCTCACAAGGATTTTCATTCTTACTGTATTCCTTGCCTAGGCCCTGATCACAACGTTGCTAGCTGTCTGTTTTGTGCTAGATTTAACCAACGCACTATTAAGCGTCGGTACAATTTTGCCTTTCATTACTTTGGCCGAAGATTCAATTATATAATGCTGTCGGAACAGCCGACTAGTTTATAAAAAGCGCAAGGAAAAAAAAGGACAGGCATCCAAGGTCCAAAACTAACGACGAGGCTTCCGCTAAGCCAGTTGCCGGTTCTCAGTGAGGCGCTTTCGCAGCCCCTGTCGCCCACTACCTCAGAGCCACAGGCCGCTGACGACTCCCACGTGGAGCCAGCTAGGCCTCTGGATACTCTAGGTATTGGACACTCCGAAACTATTCCCTCAGATGGGTCCGGAGCCGCTGAGCAGGCATCGGCTTCTGATGGTGTTTTCAGACCTACACATTTATTTATAAAGCCTACTTCTGCTTCCAAAGCGAAGATTAAAGCAGTTCTAAAGACAATGAAACAAGTACAGCATTCTCCTGGACAGACTACCATGCCTAAAAAACAGATGCTCAAAATGTCCGAAGACCTAATTACCTTGATCAGGGGTTCCCATCCCCCTCCTGACAAGAGGCCTAGGCAAGAGACAGAATATGAATCTTCAGATCAGGTTTCCATTTCCTCTGACTCCTCTACTGAACAGGAATACTCCCTTCCTCCTTATGAGGATTGTGATGCTGAAGAATCTATCCCTTCAGCCTCACCGCCTGAGGATTATTCATTTGGAGAAACCCTGCATACCATGAGGGAGCACTTTCAATGGGAGAGCCAAGACTACTCAGAATCTAAGAAAAGGCTTAGAGATTTTCTTTTACTACCTCAGCACAGGCCTTTGGCTATTCCTCCTGTGTTAGACATTGTAGATGTATTTTCAGAGTCCGGACTTTCTCCTGACTCTCTACCTCCAGCCCCTGTTAAACCAGACCGATACTACAGGATTCCTGATTCACATAAATTTCTTTATAAAAACCCTGCTACTGACCCATAAACTATTTCTCAGGGTCCCAAAGGGGTCAAGGCTTCTACTGCAAAAACCCGTATCCCCTCTGATGGAGACTCAAGGGCACTAGACAGATGGGGAAAAAAGGTTTACACTTCTGCTACTTTGGCTGTGAGGGCTTTAAATTGTCAATTTCATATTCTTAAATATCAGCAATACTTAATGTCACTGCTAAAACAGTAAATGTTGTCAAATTCAGATTGTGCAGAAAATAAGGAAATGCAGGATTTATTGCATGCGACTGAACAAGTGGGAAAGCATACATTGCAATGTGGTTTTGATTCTCTGGAGGCCTCTTGCAGGGCTGCACTTATGGGTTCTGTCATTAGGAGGCATGCTTGGTTAAAGGAACAGAATCTGCCTGATCATGTTAAAGCAAAATTACTAGATGCTCCATTACAGCACGATACCTTGTTTGGTGTTAAAGCAGAGGAGGTGTTGAAGAAAATGGAGGACAAAGCGAAATCTATGCAAACAGTAAAGGATTTCTTACAGGTACAGCCACCCAGATTTAGTAGGAACTGGCCTACTAAGAATTGGTCCTTTCCTGTGTCAGACAGGCCACGAAGAGGTGGATACAGACGTCCCAGAGGCAGATCCCAGCCCCAGGGCTCATACAGGCCTAAACACTGGGGCACTTCTACCTCCAAAAGCGGAGAAGACAAATCACAGCCATACAGGAAACAGTCCCAATGACGTTCCTCTGCCAGCACCAAGCACTTAATCTTTTGGCAGCCCCCTTAGGGGGAAAACTAGCACTTTTTTCTCAAAATTGGCACATGATCACCCAGGACAAATGGGTCTTTAATATAGTGTCCCAGAGCTACAGGTTCCACTTTCACACCCTGCCAAGGGCAAAAGGTATGCCAGACCTGCCACACAATTAATGGGCAGAGGCACAAAAACAAGATTCATCCCTCATGGACATGAGGGCCATTCAGCAAGTACCACAGCAAGAGCAGGGACAAGGATTTTACTCAAGACTTTTCTTGGTACCCAAAAAAGACAAAGCCTGGAGACCAATACTGGACCAGTCTATTCTAAATACATTTCTGGACCTTCCAAAATTCAAAATGTTGACTCTGCAGCAGCTTCTGCCCATGCTGGGCAAGAAGGCTTTGCTTGTAACTTTGGACCTAAAAGAGGCATACCTGCATATTCCAATCAGCCAATCTTGCAGAAGATACCTCCGATTCATAGCTGGCTCAATGCACTACCAATTCTCTGCACTGCACTTTGGCTTATCTACTGTGCCCAGGGTCTTCACAAAATGCCTGGCACCTGTAATTGCATTTTGCAGACAGAGGAATTCAAATATATCCTTACTTGGACAATTGCCTTATTCAAGCAGGAAACAAGGACATTATACTAAAGCATCTGGCGTTTGTAAAAAGATTACTAATTTGCCTAGGGTACACAGTAAGCGAAAAGAAATCAAAACTAGTACTCTCTCAAGAGATATTCCTGGGTGCAAGCTTAAATACAACTGCCCAGATGGCTTATCTCACGCCAGACAAAGGCAACTGACTTCTTACTTCAAAATGTTGGCAACAAAGACTCAGTTATCTGCAAGAAAAATTCTGCAGGCTTTGGGCTTAATGGCATCCTGCATTCTGCTAATTCCATATGCCAGACTGCATATGAGGAAACTACAGTGGTATCTAAAAAGTGTTTGGACTCAACATTGTCACAGCCTGGAAACATTAATTGCCCTCATTCCTTGCCTGCAACAGGAGTTTCGATGGTGGGCACAGGCCTGTCACCACAACAAGGGACAGCCATTCACCCTACCCACAGCCAGGCAGTCAATAACAACAGATGCATCAGATTATGCCTGGGGGGCCCACATGGCAGAAGAATGTATTCAGGGCACATGGCCCACAAGCCAAAGGCATCTTCATATCAATCAAAAAGAGATGCTAGCTGTTCAGAATGCCCTGACAGCTTTTGAGGATCTACTCCATCCAGGACAACTAATAAGAACGGACAATACTACAGTCATGTGGTACATAAACAAACTGGGAGGCACTCATTCCTACCCCCTCTGAAGACAAGCCATGACTTTGTGGGACACAGCATTGACTTATCAAGTACATCTGCAAGCACAATTCCTGACAGGAAAGAAAAAATACTTTGGCAGACGAACTAAGTAGAAACCTGACGGATCCCCACAAGTGGAAACTGGATCCACAAGTCTTCAGCATGATAGTAAAGAAATGGGGATGCCCAGACATGGATCTGTTTGCCTCCCCTCACAACTGCCAACTACAGAGATTCTGCACAAGGACGCATCACAAGCAAGCATGGAAAGTGGATGCTCTATCATTCAGCTGTAAAACCCTAACAGTATATGCCTTTCCTCCTCTGCCTCTCCTCCCCAAGGTACTCCTAAAGATCAGACAAGAGAAGCCAAAAATGATTCTGATTGCTCTAGACTGGCCCCGCCAGCACTGGTATCCATTCCTAAAGAGCTTGTCTCAAGGCCCAGCCTGCACATTGCCTCTAATCCTTCATTTATTGACCCAACGAAACAATCAGATCCTGCACAGCCAACTCAGAACCCTAAATCTGGCAGCATGGCGGATAATGTAGCCATTCAGAGCACACCTCTCTCTAAAGCAGTGATGGATGTTATTTTGGAGGCCAAGAGGCTCAGTACCAGAAAATCTTATGCAGAAAAATGGAAAAGATTATGTGCTTGGAACCAGGCACAAGGAATTGACACGTTTGTACCAAATATTCCTCAGATTTTACAATACCTAACTGAGATGCTGGACAAAGGCCTATCCTTTTTATCAATTAAAATCCATGCCTCTGCCATTTCAGCTCATTACAATACGGAACTACCAATTTTTTTCACATCCATTGCTAAGACAGTAACTCAGAGGGGCCAAAATCATAAGACCTCCAAGGAGAGCAACAATACCTGCATGGGACCTCAACTATGTCTTGGCAAAACTCACAGTGCCGCCTTTTGAGCCAGCAGCTGAAATAAAGTTCTTATCTTGGAAAACAGCTCTGCTCCTAGCAATAACCTCTGCAAGACGAGTCTCCGAGTTACAGGCACTCATGGCTGTGGAACCCTTTATCATTTTCCATTCAGACAGGGTTTCTCTGAGGACGAACCCAATATTTATGCCTAAGGTAATGTCCAGTGTGGCCCTTAACCAAACCATTCACTTGCCTACTTTTTATCCAAACCTACAGAATAAGGGTGACAGACTCCTGCATTCTTTGGACATAGACAGCTACGTTTCTACTTGGACAGAATTAAAGCTTTCAGAAAGACTGAGCAACTCTTAGCCTTTCCTTGTGATGCTGCAGCATATGCTACTATCTCAAAGCAGACCATTTCAAAATGGATAGGCCACTGCATTCGTTTCTGCTATTCACAACATGGCAAATCAGTGCCCTCACTCAACCAAAGCAGCAGTCACTTCAGCAGCCTTCCTCAGAGGAGTACCAACCAAAGACATTTTAGAGGCTGGAACTTGGAGTTCAGTGCGCACTTTTACCAAGCACTACCACTTTCCTCTCTACTCTAAATCCAGAGCAGGCTTTGCCACTGCACTTCTGCAGGGCCTTATAGCCTCTCCTAATCCTATTTAGACCCAGCCACCCAACCTCAGCTTTGGGATTCAATCAAGTGTAATGACTGCAACAGTGAAACACGATGAACATAGTACAGTTGTGTACCTACCATAAATGTAGATGTTCGAGTGTATTCACTGTTGCAGTCCAGGTTACCCACCCACCATCCCCCTTTCCTTTGCTGAGACTTATCTGTACTTCTCTATCCTATACAGCCTATGTGGTGTATTTGCTTGTAGATGAAGGAAATGATTATTTTTGTGCATACATACTTATTGGCATAATTTTCAGCCTACCAATTTGGGGGCACCTGACATCTGGGGCAAGAAAAACTGAAGAAAATGGCGTCGGCTGCATCTTTTATACCTCTGGCACACTGACGTCGGGGAAGAGGTGACAGTAGCAGACGCCGGACCTAGACTTTGGAATTCAGGCCGACTGCGGGTAGCCTGCCAGCATGATAACCCAAGTGTAATGACTGCAACAGTGAATACACTCTAACATCTACATTTATGGTAGGTACACAGCTGTACTTTACTGCTGCTGTGATGGGACATCTTGCCTGAGTACATAATCAGAAGTTTTCAGAGGAGGCTAAATCTGAGATTTTGTATTCTTGTTTGGTCAGGAAACTGTAGGAATGGCTATTGAGCTCCCATTGGTTTCCGATAGCAATGTGCATCCTAGTTCTGGCCAACTCTATAGTTGACCAGGCTCAACGGACATTTTTTTTGGTGCTGTACAAGTTGGCCCTCCGTCTGGCAATGGATAGTGCGATATTCTGCCATTGGGAAAAGCCCCACTGTGACCTGTTCACCACCCTGACCAAGTGCAGCAGAAGCTTTTTTGTAATCCTTCACAAGGGTTAGAAACCATGTGGTGTTGTAGTCAATCAGTAGCCTTCAGAATGTGTCCTCCTCCACCCCTTTATTAAATTCCTGCAGAAAGTCAAAATGTGCAGGGTGAAAGTCATTCTCCTTGCCCCTGTATGTTCCTTTATTCTGGCTGTGTCTAACAAAAACTCTTCTTTTAGAACCTTACTTGGTTCTCTTGACTCGTACATCTGCCAAGACTTACCTGAATCCCCACTTCCATCAGACCAACCGTCAAGTTTTTCAAGTTTCATTGATTGCCAGGAACCCTATGTACAAGCATAATGTGGTCCAAATTCTGACAGCTGGAAAAAAAAAACTCTACTAGACAGATTTACAGAGAAATGGACAGCATTCTGTATTTTGGATACTCAAGAAGGGGATGTAGACCCTTCTTCCCTACCGGACATCTTTTAGAAGGCACTTGGTTTCTCCACCTTGAAAGTACAGGTAACCATTTGTAGTCTCCACCAAGGGTTTAATTCTTCATCCTTAAATCCATGAAGGTCTGTAAAGCCTTATTGCAAAGTGCTTTTCTTTTGAGAAAAAACACTGTTCTTGGTGAGTAACATTAGCTAAATGTGTTAATGAGCTGCAGGCCCTCTCTATCCCTTTTCCGTGTTTAATTTTTCATAAAGATGGGCTGTCTTGAGAATTAACTCGGCCTTTATGCCAAAAGTAGCCTCTAACTTAAACCTGAACCAATCTGCTAATATTGTGGTGTTCTTCCCTGACATTTCCAGCTAAAGCAAATGCAAACTGCATTCTGTGAATATATATAAAATGTTTTGGGTTTTGTATTCACACTTAAGGATTACAAACTAGGGCTAAAGGTGTCCAAGGTCAGTCTGTCTAGGTTCCTATCAAACTGCATCTTTTTCTGTTATGACTTTAGCAGGAAAACTATAACAGTCAAAACAAAGGCTTTTCAACAAGAGCCACTTCTGTTTCTCTGGCCTTTTTCAGGAATGTATCTTTGGTTGGCATTTATGCTGCTGCATGACTGGCTTCATTACTTTCTTTTGCAAGACACCAAGTTGGATGTAATCTCAAGAGTTCAGTCATCCTCCATGGTTTTCTGTCTAAGGCTAATAGATTGGGACTGAAGCCTATCTTTGAAGTGGATGCCTTGGATCATGTAAGATGTGCATGTTTTATGTACTTGTGGTAATTTTAGATGTCGTCCTATTCATATGCTGCTGTATCCATAACATATGGAAGTCTGTCTCTGGTCAACTTGTGTATGTCCAGCCATTTTACAAAAGATAGATGCTACTGCAAAGGTACAGGTGACGTCCTGCGTCTCTCAGCGAGTGCCGGTCATAAACAGAAATTTGGTACAAAACTGATGTCAGCATGCACCTACCTCAGAGCTTTTCTGCCGCCTTTGTGACTGCCAGCTTTGATCGTTGTTCGCTTGGAAGGGACTTTGTGTTGTCTGATTTCAGATAAGTACTCCATAGGAGTTTTTGATTATTTTTTGCTACTGTGTTTTTGGTTTCATGTCTGGTAGAAAGGGCAAGTGTTGGTGGGAAGGCAGATTCCACAGAAAGTTTTGCATGACCTCTGCCTGTTTTGTTTAGGCCAAGACCATGACCACACTTGTTAAATTTGTCAGGTCTTTGTTCCAAAAACACTAAGGAGTGTGCTTTAGCGGTGAGAACCATTAACTGTCAGACGCACATGACCAAATACTCATTGGCCCTTCTTTCTGTTAAGCAATTGGGTGACCTCTATGATTTCCCGGCCAAGGCCAAAATTTCTAGCCTCTTGAATTCCTGCACTCAAGTAACTAAACACTCAATTAAGTGTAGTTATGATTCAGTGGAGGCTTCATCTAGAGCTGCTGCCTCACGGTCTGTCATCAGGACGTATTCCTGCCGTAGGCTGCTGCATTGTCTAAACTCATGGATGCTCCCTTGAACAAGAAAGCTTTGTTTGGTTCAGCAGCTGCTGAACTTAAGGTCCTTCAGGAGAAGGGTAAGGCACTCCAGGAGCTCAGACCCATTTTTGTCTCCCTGGTTCTCTGCTTACAAAAACTATCTAGCCAAAACATCTTTTGCGAGGAGGCCTACCAGACAAATTCCATCCAAAGGAAAAAAGGAGATCAGGAAACGGACCTTTTCTAGGTCTGCTCCCCCTACCCCTGTTCCCAAACAGCCGTTTCAGGTTAAGCCTGCTACTCTGTGACTACCAGCCATTGAATGCAGACACTTCTTTTTCCACCCATCTCTCCCTGCCCCATCTGGCTTGGAAACAGGTTACCAAGGACTCTTGGGTTTTCCCAATTATAAAACGGGGATATCTCATGATGTGGGAAACCAGACCCACTTTCAAAGGCATTTCACAATCCCCTCCAGACCAAATGGCTTCCTTTCCCACCGTTCTACAGGTCCTTCTCTCTTAGGCACAGTTCAAGAGGTACCTCCTCATTTAAGAGGAAAGGGATTTTACTCCAGGATGTTCCTGGCTCCCAGGAAAGAAGGTCCCTGGAGAGCAGTCTTGGATTTGTCCCATCTCAACACCTTTCTCCAGGTACCCTTCTTTCGGATGCTCACACTTCAAACTCTTCTCCCCCTAATCCTTCCCCAGGCCTTCTTGGTGTCCTTAGATATAAAGGATGCTGACTTGCACGTCCCAGTCCACCCCCTCTTCAGGAAATTCCTCTTTTCCAGTGGGTTCTGCACACTTTCAATTCTGTGCTTTGCCATTTGGTCTCTCTCTGGCCCCAAGAGTGTTCAAAGTGCCTAGCCCCAGTCATTGCCTTTGCCAGAACATGGGGGATCCAGCTCTTCCTCTATCTGGACAATATTCTGATCCAGGCTCCGACTATTCAGTTGGTCTTACAACACCTAGATTTCCCAATTTCCTTCTTGAAAAGTCTGAGGTGCACCATAAACCTCCTAAAATCCTTCATGGTACCCTCACAGGGTCATGTTTCCTTAGGATGCAAAATCCTAACAGAAAAATGGCCTATCTTCCTTCAGACAATATTTTGTCCCTTACTTCTTGCTTCAAGGGGATACTCCCTCTCAAAGCCCTATTGGCTAGGGAGTTTCTCAGGGTCCTAGGATTCATGGTTGCCACCATCCCTGTGGTACCCCTAGCAAAACTTCACATGAGAAATTCCAATGGTACTTGAGAGCATTCTGGAAATAACACCTACACCCCCTGGAGTTTGTTTCCCCTGCTACCATGCCTTTCCAGGGAACTGAATTGGTGGATAATCTAAAGACCAACCCAGGCCTGCCCCTCCCAATCAGGACCTGTTCACAGATGCTTCAGACACCGGTTGAGGAGCAACCTTTGGAGAATGGAGAGTGAAAAAACGCATGGACCCTGAACCAACACTGGACTGGGAGCACATCAATATCAAGGAGATGAGAGCTTTGATGTTAGCCCTACAAATTTTCAAGGATCATATATCCTGCCAGGTGTGCTGAGGTGGTACACAGACAATACCATGGTGCTGTGGTACATCAACAAACTGGGAGGGACAAAGGTACTACGTCCTGTGCAGATTGGCTCTGCAGGCATGGGAAATCACCATGGACCCTGAACCAACACTGGGAGCACATCAATATCAAGGAGATGAGAGCTTTGATGTTAGCCCTACAAATTTTCAAGGATCATATATCCTGCCAGGTGTGCTGAGGTGGTACACAGACAATACCATGGTGCTGTGGTACATCAACAAACTGGGAGGGACAAAGGTACTACGTCCTGTGCAGATTGGCTCTGCAGGCATGGGAAATCACCCTAGAGAGACAAGTCAACATTCTAGCTGTCTACATACCTTCAGCAGAGAATGTGATGGCAGACACTAAGCAGGACCATGATTCAATCCCATGAATGCATGCTAAACAGGGATGTGTTCCTGTACCTGGGCCAATGATTAGGTATTCTGGATGTGGATCTGTTTGTCTCCCCCATGAACAGACGACCATGAACAGACAACTACCAACCTTCTACTCCAGGATACCTTATCCCGAAGCGTGAAGGGTGGATGCTGTTTCATTCACTTGGAAGGGGATGTTCGCTTATGTATTACTCTCTTTCCCACTCGTACAAAAAGTTCTGCTGAAGATTCAGAGAGAACGACCACAAGTCTTGTTGGTGACCCCCTATTGGCCAAAGCAGCGTTAGTTCCCCCTATTACATCATCTAGCCAAGGGCAATCGCCACAGGTTATCCCACCAGATGGACCTCCTCACACAGGAGAAGGGAACGCTCATACACCCCCAACTGTCCACCCTGAACCTTACATTGTGGGTGACTGGGCATTGATTTCCTTCAAACACTTTATACAGAGCACATGCTTCTGGTTTTGCAGGAGGACAGAAAAAACAACTACCAGAAAATCTTATCTAGCCAAGTGGAAGAGGTTTTCTGTTTGGTGTCAAAAACAAAATTTACAGCCACTGACAGTCAAACCTCCAGTGGTCTTGTCCTACATGTGTGAACTGATGAATTCTAGCTTGTCTTGCTCCTCAATTAAGACACGCTTATCTGCCATCTAAGCATGCCTTCCACTCACCCCACCTCTGGCTTCTAGGCTAGAAGTTATTTTTGAGGGTGGGTTCTTCAACTTAGGCCTCCAAGGAAGCCCATTCCACGCCCTTGGGACCCAAATTTTGTTCTGGAAAAGTTAACCCTAGCACCTTTTGAGCCAGCCAAGGACTATTCTCTCCAACACTGTACATGGAAAACTATCCTCTTGGTGGCCACTACTTCAGTCAGAAGGGTTTCTGAACTACAAGCCCTCATGGCCTCGTATCCTTTTACAGTTTTCCACAAGAACAGGGTTTGTTTGTGTACTAACCCATTTTTCATGCCCAAAGTTGTTAATGAACTTTCCTTGAATCAGGCCATCAACCTTCCAACCTTTTTCCTTCACCTCAAAACCCTGTTGAAAGAATCCTCCACTCCTTGCATGTATGCAGACAACTCTGATACTATTTGGCCAAGACCAAATCCATCTGTAAATTGGACAGGATCTTTGTCTGCTACCACCCAAGAGCCCTGTGACATTCTATTTCCAAGCAAAACCGTATCTTCTTGGATCTCTAAAACTATCTCCTTTTGCTACACAGCCCATGGTAGAAGGCTTCTCTTTTCAGTTAAGGCACATTCCACTAGGGTGGTGTCCTCCTCTGGTGCCTTCTTTAAAGGTTTGGATACAGCTGCCATTTTAGAAGCAACTACATAGTCATCTGTACCATCACCAAACACTCCAAGTTGGACATCATTTCTAGGTCCAGAGAAGGATTTGCAAGAGCCATTTTTCATAGCTTTGTGGAAAATGCTTCTTTTCCTCCTCCCAGTTCTTAATAGCAGGAGCTTTTGCACTCTCCCTTATCTTATGGATACAGCAGGATATGAATAGAAGGACATGGTATAGTTATGTAAAATCTTACCATGACTTTAGATGTCCTTCTCTTCTGTATGCTGCTGTATGGCTTCCCACCCTGCCTTCCCCTTTGACACTTGCCTGACTCCCGAGTATCCACTTCATAGTCGCTGGTTCCGGCAGCATACAGTTCTGAGGTTGGTGCATGCTGACATCCGTTTTGTACCCGACATCTGTTTGACCGTCATTTGCCGAGAGATGCAGAAAGTCGCATGTACCTTCACAGTAACATCTATCTTTTGTAAAATGGCCAGACGTACGCAAGTTGACCAGAGACAGACCTCCCATATGTTATGGATACAGCAGCATATAGAAGAGAAGGTCATCTAAAGTTATGGTAAGATTTTACACAACAATACTATCTTCGTGATCCATGTCCATTAAGTTCAGCATTCCCTCCTACTTTTTCCCGCCTTATTCTTAGCATACACCTTTGCAGGGGCTTAGTTGACTGAACTTGAGGCCTTTATTAGGGATGTTACCGTTTAAAATTTCTAAATATATAGAGGCAGTTGAATATCTGTAGCTCTGGGTAAAACTCTGTCTGGAGAAGTGAGGGAAGTATGGTGCATTGTGGGAGTGAGGGGAGTAGTTTTGAGCTTGGGGAAAACCTTATAGATGCTGAAAAAGGTACCACTTGCTGTCACCAGTTGTAACTTCGAAATGGACGGATGTGGATCATAAAGTAAAATATCCCAGCAAGTGTGTAACTTTCTTTTCATTAATGTCAGAGCTGCTTCAAGTCTAGCTGGCTGAGTTTAGTGATGGAGCTCCATCAAGAACTTGCCAGACCAGAGTGTTCTTTTATTTGTAAGAAGGTTTTCAAGTAATTGTTTATTCCTTCACGAACACAGAACAAAACGGTAAATGGTTTAGCGCTTTCAACTGTACCACAGTCTTCCTCAGAACAATTAATTATTGCACAATCTCCTTTTTCTAGTCATCTACTAATTAATTAAATACATTATTAGGTTGAAAAACCGCCAAAAAACTTAAAGGCATACATACCAATACAATACAATGATGTTAATAACAAACTGATCCTTCAAACTGTTGAAATTGTAAAAATTATTTAAAGTTGTAAAAGTTATAAAAAGTTATAAAGTTATAAAAGGTGTGATACCATGATGTGTGTCTCTGTATTAAACAACACTTATGATAACATAATCTAATAAAAAATTAATATGTGGATATACTATACTCAATAGTCCTATCTATAATGTAACGGTATATATTTAAAATATGTAAGATAGTCATAATAAAAAAGTCCTGTTTGGTAGAATGGTCATAATAACAACATAATATATGTATTCTTATAGACTGCATAAGGCTAAAACTGTATAAGTGAATGTAAAAAATGTTGTACATAACACGTCATCTTATGAAAGGGCTAAAAAAGATTTTATACTGATAAATTCATTTAAACCGGGTTTCCTGGTGGAATCAGTAAAGATTTGCCACCTGCTTTCATACTGTGCCAGCTGCATTTTCCAATTCCCTCCAAATGGTAAACTGGTAACCTGATCAATAATTGCAAATAAGAAGCCATGGTCATTCCCTTTATCTAAGATATGTCTATACAATGCGTTTTTAGTATCACATTTCTGTATTTTATATTGGTGTTCATATATTCGCTTTTTCAGCTGTCTTTCAGTTTTTCCAATATAATGTGCATTGCATTTTTTACATACTGCTGCATAGACCACCTGTTTCGTATTACAATTACCCATCCTACATTTAATAATGGTATGGTTAATATCATCCAACTTAATGGTCTTAGCTTCATTGATGTACCTGCACTGTAGACATCTTCCACATTTGGATGTACCTTTAAATCTATCCCCTTCATCCTTTTTATAACGCACTCTTTCCAGTATATTTTTCATATTGGGGGCTGTCTTAAAAACACATTTTGGAAATTCTCCTAGTATTTGTTCCACATCCATTGTTGTTATTACTTCCCAATGTCTTTGTAAAATATCTCTTATTAAATATGTGTTAGGTGTATACATCAGTACACATACTCTTCCACTATATTCTTTCTCCAATACTGTCTGTTTTTCCATTTTATAACCCCCTAAGAGTGGTAAGTACTTACATCCCCACTCATTCTGCACATATCTGATAACATCTTGGACCATATTTTCTGGATAGGCTCGACTTAAAAATAAATCTTTAATAAGCCATGATGTCCCTTGAAGTGAACGATGATTTATTGAACCCATGTAAGCGAAAGCCTACAATCTCGAAAGCTTAGAACAGTGATTTTTTTTCCAAGGGAAAAAAAATCGCTGTTGCAAAAAAAAAAAAAATTTAAACATTACATAAAGTGGGGGGCTTCGCCCCCAACAACTCTCTACTTAAATACACCAACTCTGAGATCGCACTACCGTGACGAAAACGTCAAAGTAATGGAGGCGGCCAAGCAAATTCTTTCTCGGGGAAAGAATTCACTTAAATGCAGTTTTGCTTTTTCGTGCTTTCAAGTTCAATTAAGACGCATTTGAAAGAATGTGTCTTCGATCATTTAATAAGAACCCTATTTTTCTGACCCTTGAGCTTACCTCCCATTGTTTACTTGGTGCCAACATATTCTAAGGAGTTAAACAAGTCTTAATTGTGAATACTGCTTTGGTGGTGCCTATTCCAGGGAAGAGCAGCTGGATTTTTCCCACCAGAGCTTGACATGTCTGGGCAGAATGTGCTATATCTGATTTTGTTTTCAGTTATGAGAATGAAACACAGCTTGTAAGAGACACAAGCTTTGTACACAGATTAGTAGTCAAAGGCTTTGGACAGGTTGTAAAAGCAGGTTTATAGATCTTTGCTTGACGGTTACATGCTACTTCAGTATATTTTTACTGAGCCCTCCAAAACAAGGCTTTGGGACAGTGCTTCAACTTGTCTGAGTACAGGCAGCCTGTTAAAAATCTGGGTAGCTATCCAGCCTGCCTCTGTAATCTATAGGAATGTAGCACTTACTATAACCCAAGGCATCTTAACGAATTGGCAGGAAAAAAAGGAGCATGCAAGCTTGTGTGTACTTAGTTATTCTAAGCTATGGATTGTTTAAAAATATATAGTAATAATACATAAACCCCATTACTTATTACTTTAATCATGTTAAAAACATCCAAAAGACTTGTATATTAGTTAAAAACTAAAGTCTACCTCATAAGATTTTTAATCCTCAAAATACAAGAAATTGAACACGAGTCATTAAGTCCTGGTGACTTACATGCTGCTAATCGAAGTTGCCAAGCTAGTTCTTTTTTCTCTAACTAAGTACACACAAGAAAAGCCTTTAATAAGGGTTGTACTTAGTTATTATGTTTTTAACTTAAGTTTTAACATTTTTTATATATTTTATATGTATACTTTTTATAAATATTTTTTAACACTACACAATATTATGTGTTTTTGGTAAAATGAGTTTTTGTATTGTCAGCTAGATTTAGTAACTTGGTTTTGTTGCAGTGATGCTTAATAGCGTGCATTGCCTCTTTAAATGGAGGCTGAAATGCTACTAATTAGCTAATTAAGTGCTTGCATTAAATTTGAAAAGTTTATTTAATGACTGAACTTGCACTGGCTGTTGTCTGAAGAAGTTCTGTTACATACAGAACAAAAAACGCTTGTAGCGTTTCACGTTACTTGTTCTGTTTATTAAAACTTTTTTTGCTTACTTAGAAGTTTCACACGAGTGTATTTCGCTGATTTTACGCTGACCAACGAACTTTTAAATAAGTTGCTAACCTTATACGCAGTGGATTACTTTTTTCCTGCACCATCCTTCATTGTTGACAGTACTAGCGTTTTTACAAGTTTCAGTGACTGGCTAGTGGCAGCATCCTTACCTTATTGTCTGGGCATAAAGGGAAACAGCTGGTAAGTCTGTACCAGCCTTTCCCAGGAGTGTGTGTGAGAAAAGTAAATACAGGTGTGTGTGCGCCAGTCACTTGGAACTACTCTTGGGAGAAATTGTGCTTAATGCAGAGAGCTGCATTTGAAATTGCTGTGTAAATTCATCCCTGTTTTAGTGACTGTCTCTCACTGGTGTCAGTGGTGAGGATTGAGACTCCTTGATTACTGGCCTGGGTTAGAGAGTCCGTCACAATGATTATAAACCAAGGTCATTTTTTTTTAAAGGTTGAAATGTCATGTGGTACATCCAGTGATGACAGCATTAATGAAGTAGAGATCTTAAAGTTGCATATTTGTTTATAAGTTTAAAAAAATCTGTTACATCAGGTGATCACAATGTTAGTAAAGTAGTCCCCTTTATTAGAAAAAAAAAAACTTTTAAAATTCTATCATTTCTTTAGTAACCTTCTTTAACAAATTGAAAACTATGTATGTGAAGTTGTTCTGTCTCACCGTTCATTCTTACTGATGGGTTCAGAGCCGATCCCTTGGTTCTGAGTCGGCCTACTACAAAGCTCGAGGTCTTCAAATAGCTCGAGGCCAAGTCCCTGTCTGCACCTAGTTATCTCATATCTAGTTTGCTGCTGCAACAGATTGGAGGTTCTCACTAGCTCTGGCCAGTAAAACCTTTATTTTACAAATATTTCTTAATATTCATAACTTTGACTAGGTAGTAGTTTTAGATACTTTTATAAGCTCTGTTAGCTTAATAGTTTATTTACTTTTCCCTGGTGTGCTTTTATAAATCTGTAGCTGGCCTCTTTTTCTAGGCCTAGTTTAAAGTGTGTTTTTTCCTTAAACTTAGTGCGCTTACTTATTGACCTTTTGTCACAGTTTATAAAAAATTAGATAAGGTTTATTTAGAGTGTGCTTAGTTTAGAATATTTAGATAAGGTTTAGTGTGTGTGAAATTGAAGCTATCTTTATCACTTTAGTATAGTCTGCTTAGCATTTGATATTATGTGCCTTTAGACAGAGTTTTTTTGTCATAGTTAATATTTATCTGTCTCTAGATAAATACTTGGGTGTGACTTTAGCCTGATTTTTTTTTTCCAAAGTTTTTTTGACTGTTGGTTACTGTTCAGTTTTCATAGTCTTTGACAGTAATCTTGTTTAATTCTGTGTTTGGTGCAATATGACTGACCATCAAGATAAACATCCCAAGTCCGGGTTTAAAAAATGCCCCAAATGTGGCCAAAAAAGTGTCTTGTCAGTGACAGTCATGTCAATTGTGTGTATTGTTTAGAAGCTTTACATTTACAGGATAGCTGCTCCATATGCCATTCTTTCTCTTCCAGAGTTCTCCAGGAGAGAAAGAGGAAGTTGATAGGGGGTTGCTGAAACCCTCTTTCCAAGAAGCTTTGAGCGACCAAGATGGATCCAGCAAGTCCTCAAATTCTTCTAAGACTTCTGAGGCAAAAAAATCCAAGAAATCTTCGTCTGCTCCGCAGACATCGGAGCCAATCATCTTATCTTTTCGGAGCCGGTCCCCAGTCCTGGAACCGGTACCCGAAATAGCCAAATCTCCTCTGTTGCAATCGGTTCCACCTTAGGTCCATTTATCTATGTTGTCTATTAGCCTTTCTGATCTGGATGTGGATCATGTGGTGCAGAAGCTGTTACAGGCAGCGGCCCTTGCAAAAATTTTATCGGCTCTGACCCAAGTGGCTTTGGAGCCGAAGACCCTTATGCCAGCTACAGCTCTTCCGAGTCATACTGGTCCTTAGGAGCCGGAGGAGTCTGACTTGTTGATTGTGGAGCCTTTGGAGTCGACGCCTATTACAGTGTCTTTGGCTCAGTTTACTCTGACATCCTTGGTGCCGATCGAGGACTCTAGGAGTTGACACTCTCTGGTTGGGTCTGAGGAGGATAGATGTACCCACTTGTCAGTTCCAACTTTGCCTCTCGGGGCTTCGGCTCGGATGAGCTCGGCTCCTACCTCGGGCTTGGAACCCACTGCCCCGGTGCCGGGGGTATCGACTGTTTTCTATGATCTGTCGGTCTCTTTACATCAGAGCAGGGGTGCCTTCAAAGCCATGAGGAGGGTTGTGTCTCCTAAGACATCCTCGACCTCAGGTTCTGCTTTTTCCTACCCTAAAGCTCCTGTGTCTGCTTCTGCTTCACAGATCCTGCCCAAGAGTAGAGACCCAGAGCCTCAGGAAACCCCATTGGGTGGCCCATGCTTTTCTGAGACCTACCAGAAGCTCCCACTGATGAGGTTCCCAGGAAGAGAGTTTATAAGAGGAAACATCTAGACTCCCACAGGAGTCCCTGACATCTGATACTGACTTGGATGAATCAGAAGGGTCCCTGCAGTCCCCCCTCTGAGGATATCTTATTTGCTGAGATACTAGAAATCCTTAGGCAGAGGGGTGACTGGCAGTCCAAAAACCCTACTGAAGAGGAGTCTGTTCTCCTGAAGGCTTTCGGGTCTCTGCTGTCTGCACTTTGATGAGCTGATGCAGCTGGGTCTCACAAAGAGCGTGGGAGTATCCGGATACCATGGAGCCTGTCTGTAGGAGGCCTAATAAGTTTATATCTGCTCCCCTAGACAAATATTTTTGACCAAAGGTGTGCCAGTTGATGTCATGGTGGTGGCGGCAGCCACCAAAAAGGAAATGTCAGAAAAATTTTCTCTTCTAGCCATCCTCCTAACAGGGACTTCAGGATCATGGATAGATATGGGAAGCGCACTTTTTTAGTTCACCGACATTTGCACTCCATTCACTCAACTACTTAACCTATTTCACGAGACTACAAAGAGATCTCCTTAAAGAGCTGGGAGATGCTCTTCAGGGTACAGTAGCTGCAGGAGTTTCAGAAAAAGTCGCCTCCCAGCTTGCTACCCTCAATTCCATTGTCCATGTGCCTCATCTCTTATGCAGCTGATGGAACGAGTAGGGCAGCGAGTAGAGGAATTGCTCTTAGGAGGCACTCCTGGATGCACTTGTGTTCCTTCGCAGAGCCCTTCACGTCATTCTTTGTGAGTACCCCTTTTGAGGGCTCATCTCTTTTTGGGCCCAAAGTCAAGGAAACTTTGACCAGATGTAAGCAGGAAGGAAAGACAGTCTGCCGTCTGAGTCTGTTTTTCCATCCCTACCAGACCCAACCCCAAGGGTCAAAGGGGAGGGAAAATGTGGTTCCAAAAAGCCCAAGGAGCTTTTCAGACACACATGGTGAACCCCCCTCCAGAGGCAGAGGAGGGGGCAATAATGGAAGACGCTGCCCTCGCGGCAGAGGGGGTCCTTTAAAACCAGGGTGAGACAGATCACTTCTTTGGTATGCCTTACCAGCGCTCCTGAAAGGAGGCCCGACTGTCCTACTCTGGAGGCAGTCGGGGTCGCTTATCTTTGTACCCAGATTCCTGGCTCCAAATAAAAAAACAACTGGGTACAAAGTATCATTTCCAGAGGATACTTCATTCCTTTCGCCACATCCCCCTCCACCGACAAGGAAAATCCTGGATGTTCCACCCAGTTACAGGGAACAAGCAACAGTAGAGGTCCAAATGCTTAGAAAAAGTCATCCAACCAGTCCCAGCAGACCAGGCAGGATCCAGAACTTACTCAAGATTCTTTTTAGTTCCAAAAAAGACAGGGGACTGGAGACCTATATTGGACCTCAGCAGGCTAAACAAATCTGTCAAAAAAGAGAAGTTTCGGATGGTCATGCTTCAGTCGATACTTCCCTTCTTAGGGAAAGACAATTGGATGTGCTCGATGGATCTCTAGGATGCGTACTACCACATAAAAATGGCCAGACCATCCAGGGATCATCTGTGCTTCTGGCTGGGAGCCAATCATTACCAGTTTTGAGCCCTACCCTTTGGTCTTGCTACAACTTCCAGAGTGTTCACCAAATGTATGGCAGTGGTCACGGCTCACTTGAGACGTTTAGGATTACAGGTGTTTCTGTACCTAGACAATTTGCTCCTCACCGGCACCACCAGGCATCAACTCATTCAAGCCAGGGAATCCACTCTGTCACTCTGCAGCCAGCTGTGCATTACAATAAACTCAAAAATCTGCCTTGTCGCCATCGCAGCATATCATCTTTATTGGAGCAGAACTGGACACCGCCACCACCACGCTAAGACTTCCAGTAGAAAGAGTCTTACTACTCCGTCAGCAGGTCTGCATTCTGTTATCCAAAAACAAGGCTCCA
Organism: Protopterus annectens; assembly: GCF_019279795.1. Classification (NCBI taxonomy): domain Eukaryota; kingdom Metazoa; phylum Chordata; order Ceratodontiformes; family Protopteridae; genus Protopterus; species Protopterus annectens. Next base: position 284,472,488 of record NC_056748.1, on the reverse strand, counting down.
GCAGCAGAAGCAGCAATTCTAGCCATACCGCTGGATCGTATGCACATGTGGATACGGCAGTAGCTGTTCACTCAATGGTCTTACCAAGAGCTTCCCATATCTCACCTGATAATGATCACAAACTCTTGCAAAAAGGATTTTCAGTGGTGGTTGACCTCCCTTCATTTCACAATAGGACGTCCCTTTGTTTTACCCCCACCAGCAGCCACGGTGACCACAGACGCTTCCGGATAGGGTGGGGGGGGGGTTGCATTTTCGGGGAAGGACAGCCCAAGGCACATGAACCGATCAAGAGAGATATCTACAGATCGGTGTCTTAGAGATGAAAGCAGTACTTCTGGCATTGCAGTACTTCCAAGACTCTCTTCCTCTGGGTACGATTGCAATTCAGACAGACATGTCAGTGGTCTGGTACTTGAACAAACAAGGAGGAACCAGGTCATATCCCCTTTGTCATGAGGCCCTAAGAGTATGGCAGTGGGCTATATCCACCCAGCGCTTTTTATTAGCAACATACATCTCGGGGAAATCCAACATAATAGCAGACAAACTGAGCAGAGCAATTTTGTTGCTTCACGGGTAGTCCCTCAAGAAAGAAATGGCGAACAGGATATTCCCCAAGTGGGGCCAGCCTTGCTGCAACCTTTTTGCTAGTTATATGAACAGGAAATGCAGAAGCTACTTTGCCCCGATTCCCCCTTTGGGAGTAGCACCAAGGGATGCACTTGTTCAAAATTGGTCTCCGGGTCTCCTTTGTGCTTTTCACCAATCCCTTTAATACCCAAAGTTCTACAGAAAGCAAAAACTCTGGGAAGGACCATCATTCTAATAGCCCCTCATTGGCCTTGTCAGATTTGGTTCCCCTTTCTTCGACTTCATCTTTTGGAGGACCTTTGGATTCTGGACCCAGTTCCGGACCTTCTGACACATTCGTCAGGGGAACTTCATCCCTCTTTGCAGTCCCTGAAGCTGACAGATTCCAATTCCTGTCATAGCCAGGTTCCATGCCCTTTCTAATGAGACTAAGCAAATTCTCTTATCCTTTCATAAATCCTTTACGAGGAAAGTATACCTTAGCAAATGGAAAAAATTCTCTATGTGGGCCTCTAAAAACAATATTGATCCTTACCAACCCCTATGGCCTCCATTTTACAGTTCTTGACCATGATTTTCAACAATGGAGCTGCAGCAGCAACCATTAGGGTTCAACTGGTTGCCATTTTTAATTTTCATCTTGGATTCGAAGGATTGAATTTTATGTCACACAAATTATCCAAAGCCTTTCTGAAAGGGACTTATTCTCCATGGAATCTAAATTTTATGCTTTCCTGTATTATTCTTCCTCCATTTGAACCAGCTTCCTCATGTAACCTCAAATTTTTGTCATGGAAGACTATCTTCTTAGTAGCTATTCTGCCCGCAGAGTGTCAGAGCTTCAAGCCTTGTCCATTAAACTTCCTTACTTGATTTTCCATTCTGACAGAGTGTCTCTTTGAACAAACCCCTCCTTTTTACCTAATGTTTGCACTGAAACGAATCTTAACCAAACTATTGATTTGCCAGTTTTCTTCCCCAATCACTCAGTCTAGAATGCATGCTGCACAAACTTGATGTTCACAGACAGCTCAGATTCTACTTTGATAGAACAAAAGATTTTTAGGAAATCAGAGCAGCTTTTTGTTTCCTTTTCAGACTCCAGGAAAGGTATACCAGTGGCTAAAACAACTCTGTCTAAATGGTTATCTGATTGGTATCACCTTTGCTTATTCAGCTGCCAATATGCCCTTGCAGCATAAAATTAAAGCTCACTCAACCAGAGCAGTTTCTACATCCTCTGCCTGTTCTGCCAAACTTCCTATTGATAACATTTGTGCAGCAGCCACTTGGTCGAGACCTCATACCTCCTATCACTCATTACAAAGTTGACAGGGCCTCCTTTGGATCCACTGTCCTGAAAAAAAATATACTCCCGTGAGCCACCTGAGATAGATGGTGCTTGGGACGCTACCGATCAGTAAGAATGAATGGCAAGATAGAACAACTTCACATAAAGAAGTTATGTACTTACCATAACATTCCATGTGAGTTGTTCATCTCGCCTTCTTTCTTATGCCCCCCCCCACCCCACCCCCACCCCCTCCTGGGCTTTTAGAAGACCGAAATGCTGGATCCATCCTAGTTGCTCAACCCCTTCTATACCTTCTCGTAGGGAGTGATAGAATGACATATGGCATAGTTATATGCAACAAACAAGATCTGAGGTAACTTTAGGTGCATCATGGGATAGGGACTTGGCCTCGAGCTATTTGAAGACCACAAGCTTTGTAGTAGGCCGACTCGGAGCTGAGGGATAGGCTCCGAACCCATCAGTAAGAATGAAGGCGAGATGAACAACTCGCATGAAATGTTATGGTAAGTACATAACTTCTTTTTTTAGGCATTATACTGATTGAAAGTGTTTTTGTGCACCATATTGGTTAGAAAGGAAAGATGTTACAGAGGAACAGCTGGACCAGCTTGAGTAAGTCTAGCAGGTTAATTTGAATGTATAAGGATAGCTATGAAGAGGATGAATAACGGAAAGGCTGTTGGTCCAGATGACATTCCTGTGGAAGCATGGAGGTGTTTAGGTGAAATGGCAGTGGAGTTTTTAACTAGATTGTTTAATGAAATCTTGGAAAGTGAGAGGATGCCTGAGGAATGGAGAAAGTGTTTTGGTACCAATTTTTAAGAATAAGGGTGTGCAGAGCTGTAGTAACTACAGAGGGATTAAACTGATCAGTCACAGCATGAAGTTATGGGAAAGAGTAGTGGAAGGTAGGTTAAGAAGGGAGGTGATGATTAGTGATCAGTAGTATGGTTTCTTGCCAGGAAAGAGCACAACAGATGCGATGCTTGCTCTGAGAGTGTTGATAGAGAAGTACAGAGAAGGTCAGAATGAGTTGCATTGTGTCTTTGTGGATTTAGAGAAAGCATATGATAGGGTGCCTAGAGAGGAGTTGTGGTATTGTATGAGGAAGTCGGGAGTGTCAGAAGTATGTAAGAGTGGTACAGGATATGTACGAGGGTAGTGTGACAGAGGTGAGTTCTGCGGATGGAGTGACAGATGCATTTAAGGTGGAGGTAGGATTACATCAAGGATCAGCTCTGAGCCCTTTCGTATTTGCAATGGTGATGGACAGGTTGACAGAGGAGATCAGACAGGAGTCCCCGTGGACTATGATGTTTGCAGATGACATTGTGATTTGTAGTGAGAGTAGGGAACCGGTGGATAAGACCCTGGAGAGGTGGATATGTGCTCTAGAGAGAAGAGGAATGAAGGTCAGCAGGACTAAGGCAGAATACATGTGTATGAATGAGAGGGAGGATAGAGGAATGGTGAGGATGCAGGGAGTAGAGGTGGCAAAGGTGGATGAGTTTAAGTACTTGGGATCAACAGTTCAGAGTAATGGTGAGTGTGGAAGAGAGATGAAGAAGAGAGTACAGGCAGGATGGAGTGAGTGGAGAAGAGGGTCAGGAGTGATTTGTGACAGACAAGTACCAGTAAGAGTGAAAGGGAAGGTCTGCAAGAGGGTAGTGGTATGGAGACAGTGGCATTGACATAAAGGCAGGAGTCAGAGCTCGACGTGGCAGAGTTGAAGATGTTAAGATTTGCACTGGGTGTGACTAGGATCAACATGATTAGGAATAAATATATTAGAGGGTCAGCCCAGGTTGGAAGGTTTGGAGACAAAGCCAGAGAGGCAAGATTATGTTGGTTTGGACATGTGCTGAGGAGGGATGCAGAGTATATTGGGGAAAAAGATGCTAAGGATGAAGCTGCCAGGTAACAGGAAAAGAGGGAGGCGTAAGATGAAGTTTATGGATGTGGTAAGAGAGGACATGCAGGTGGTTGGTGTGACAGAGCAAGATGCAGAGGACAGGAAGAAATGGAAACAGTTGATCTGCTGTGGCGAACCCTAACAGGAGCAGCCGAAAGAAGAAGTATTAAACCAGGCTTGAATTATATGGAGTATTTTAAATTATTTTCTAAAAAGAAGGGGGTCTAGGTCACTAAAACTCTGATCACCTAACATAGCATGTGACCTTTTAAAAACTTGCCTTTGGTTTGCACTCAGTCTGAAGTCCCAGTAAGTGGGATGAACGTACTTACTGTAATTCTTATAATGCAGGTGTAGTGACTTTTGACAGTTTTCCTTGCTTTTTTATGGTGATTCTGTAATGATTAAACTTTATTATTCTTGGACTGGTTTGATACTATCCAATTCCAGATCTGATATCTCTCTTCACGTAATCTTTGACTATGGACTCTGTTCCGGGCCTCAGAACCAACTCTGCCATTTATTTCAGCTCACACATTCCAAACCTGTTGAGCTAGGCATTACCCATGATGCTGCTCTGAAATTACCTCAGATCTCGTTTGCCACTTCGTAGTGTCATATGTGCCCGATCATATCTTTCGAGTTTAGGCTATATTTTGTAAGTTTTTTTCTCTTTATTAATCTCCTTTCTTAGAATCTATTTTTCTATGTCTACTTCTATTTCCTACCCGCTCCTCTATGTAGCATTTTGTGTGAGTTCTTTTTCCCTTTCCATTTTCTTTCTACTGTTTGGTAGTCCTGTCAAGTACCATTGTTGGTGCTTTTCTTTCTTTCTTTAGTTACTATTCATCGGTATTTTCTTTATTACCATAGCTGATAATTTTCCCGTTCTGTTCCTTCTTTAAAAAAAAAAAGTTATTTCCTTGTGTGTGTGTGTGTGTACGTGTGTGTGTGTGTGTGTACGTGTGTGTGTGTGTGTGTACGTGTGTGTGTGTGTGTGTGTGTGTGTGTACGTGTGTGTGTGTGTGTACGCGTGTGTGTGTGTGTGTGTGTGTGTGTGTGTGTGTGTGTGTGTACGTGTGTGTGTACGTGTGTGTGTGTGTGTGTGTGTACGTGTGTGTGTACGTGTGTGTGTACGTGTGTGTGTGTGTGTGTGTGTGTATACGTGTGTGTGTGTGTGTATGTGTGTGTACGTGTACGTGTGTGTGTGTATGTGTGTATGTGTGTATACGTGTGTGTGTGTGTGTATACGTGTATACGTGTGTGTGTATGTGTGTATACGTGTATACGTGTGTGTGTGTACGTGTGTGTGTGTGTGTGTACGTGTGTGTGTGTGTGTGTACGTGTGTGTGTGTGTGTGTGTACGTGTGTGTGTGTGTGTGTACGTGTGTGTGTGTGTGTGTACGTGTGTGTACGTGTGTGTGTGTACGTGTGTGTGTGTACGTGTGTGTGTGTACGTGTGTGTGTACGTGTGTGTGTATGTGTGTGTGTATGTGTGTGTGTGTGTACGTGTGTGTGCGTACGTGTGTGTGTGCGTACTGCTTGCTTGCTAGGCTCCTTATTTACCTATCTTGGCTGATAAAGTTTCAATGGGCACGTCCGGTTTTAAGAGGTGCCAAAAATGTGATCGAAAAATGCCAGTTCAGATGGGCATGCTTTTTGTGTGTATTGTCTTGGTGCAGTCCACGTCCTGGAAGACTGCGCACTTTACAATGGATTCTCCACCAGGGCTTTAACTGAGTGGAGAAACAAATTAATATTAAAAGGTTTTCTGAAAGGGGATTTTGAGGAAATCCATTTCTGCTTCCAGAACTGAAGCCAGTTCATCGTCCTCGTACTCCTCCTCTTCCAAATCAAAAAAGAGAACAATCTTTTCCGAGTAGCTCCTTGGAACTGCCAACAAAATTGGCAAAATAGCCTTCAGTACCAACAGTTTCTCTGGCATGGACAGGCACTGATGATTTGACTACTTCTAAAACCTTAGTACAGACATCTGAAATGGTATTGATACCAAAGCAATCTTAATTTCAAATCTTACCAAGGACCTCTTATTCAGCCTCTGTGGATCCTTTTGCTGATAGGCCACCCAGTCTATTCTTGGAACAGAGGCCTCCCAGATCTCCATCTTTTTCATCTGCTTGATCCACTAAGTCTTTCGGAGTTGGACATTGGGACTATTTGATCATCTCTTGATGGTGAGGGGATTACATCTTCCTCCAGTTCAAGCCAACTTGCCACTGGAACCGTTCCTTCATTTACATCGACACAGTTTTCCCTCCAACTCCTATTGAACCTTTGGAGCCCCTGGCACTGATCTTCCTGGCTCAGACTGTCTCAGCACTGACTAGAACTTTTTCTCTTGAACCGATGATCACTTTGAGTTCTTTCAGTTTATCTGGAACTGGAGACCTCCTGTGGTTGAGGCTTTGTTGCTGGTTCCATGGCACAGGGCTCGGCATAGATTTCTGATCTGTCTATGCCTCTTGAAGCCTCAGTATTTGTTAGTTCAACCCAGGCTTCTGCTTCAGAGGTGGCTTCCTTGGTGTGGGGTGGGGACACTGTTCCGAAGGAGTCTATTTTTGGTTCTGGGCTCCCATCCCTCTGTGGGGGGCCAGACTTCTGGATCATGGTGAAGGCCTTGTCCATTGTAGACACAGTCCTTGCCATCCTGTTGGGCCAAGCAACATCCCTATCCCCTCAACCGGAGCTCCCTCCAGTGTTATCCCTGGGAAAGGGGGCACCAAAGCCTCAGGAACAGTCCACTTTGGTGGTTTCAACTTCGGCTGCTTCCCCGGAGCTTTCCACCAAGGAAGTACATGCAAACAAATTGTGCAAGAGGAAGCAATTGGACTCCCCTGAAATCTCTTTCATGGAGAACACAGATTTCAATGAAGGAGAAGATTCCCCTAAGTCACCCCTTGATGATGATCCTTTTGGGGAAATCTCTGAGATCCTAAAACAAAGGGGTGGCTGGACCTCCCTTCAGCCTTCCTTGGAGGAATCTGTTTACCTGGAGGCATTTCGTGCCCAGCCCTCTACTTCTTGGATCTCTCCATGCACTGGTGACCTTAGCAAACTTATCGCTCAGCAGCCCTGGAAGATTCTGGATTCCATTGAACCGATTCACAAGAGACCTGACCGAATTCTGTCTGCTGCTAAGGATGAACAGCATTGGGCCAAGGGTATCTTAGTTGATGCCATGGTGATAGCGGCAGCCACAAAGAAGGAACTTGCGAAAGAGAGTCCTATTTTCCATCCTCCTAACAAAGAATCCAGGCCGATGGATAGATTTGGGAAGTGCATTTAACTTCGACCTTTGCTCTCCGGTCTTTGAATTATATGACACACTTCACTAGACTACAGAGAGATCTAATCAAAGAGCTTTCAGGTGCTCTCACAGGAGCAATAGCTGAAGGGATTCGAGATAAAGTTGCCTCTCAGCTTGCCACCCTTGAATAGATAGCCAACTTGCCTATGAGGCAGATTGCTCATGCAGCTGAAAGGACGGCAAGAGCAGCAGGTTCAGGTGTAGCCATCAGGAGACCTGGCTGGATGCACTTGTGTGAATTTGTAGAGCCATTTAAATCTTCGTTCATCAACTCCCCATTTGATGGCTCATCCATGTTCAGACCTAAAGTGAAGGGCACACTAGCCAGCTGTGAGAAAGATGGGGGAAGACTTTCTGCCATGGGTGTATTCTTTTCTAATCCTCAACGGTTCTACTCTAGGAACCAGAGAAGCGGGAGGCTATGGTTCAAAAAGTCCCAAGGGCCTTTCCAGGACTCGTATGGCAAAGACTTGTCCCAGGGCATAGGGAGAGGTAACCGCAGAAGATGCCATTCCAGGGCAGAGGGGGAGGTAACAGAAGATGCAGTTCCAGAGGCAGAAGTGGCCTGCAGAATAATGGGTTCAGAAGATTCCTCCTTTGGTAACTCCTACCAGTTCTACTGAACCAGAGGCCCAATTGTCTTTCTCTGGAGGTAGTAGGGGGGTGTTTATCCCTGCAACAATCCACCTGGCTACAAGTGACTTTGGACAAATGGGTGCAGAGGATCATTTCCAGAGGTTATGTCATTTCCCTTATAACCAATACAAAAGACTCCCAGATGTTTCATCAGTCACTGGGAGGCAGCAGTTTCAGTAATCCCAAAACTGCTTGATAAGTGTCATCCAAGAAGTGCCCTCAGACCAGATGGGATCAGTAATTTACTTGAGATTCTTTTTTTGTACCCAAAGACAAGGGGACTGGAGACCCATTTTGGATCTCGGCCACTTCAGGAAGTAGGTTCAACAAAGTTCCGTATGGTCTCTGTTCCATTCTTGGAAAAAGATGATTGGATGTTGCTCAGTAGACCTTCAAGATGCATATTACCACATAAAAGTGCACAGACACTCAAGAAGATTCATGTGCTTCTGGCTGGGAGTCTGTCATAATCGGTTCGGAGCGTTGACCTTCGGTCTTGCCACAGCCCCCAGGTTGTTTACCAAATGCATGGTAGTGGTAGCAGCTCATTTTAGACTGCTAGTGTATCAAGTTTTTCTTTATCTCGATAACTGGCTCCTCACTGTTACCACCAGGCTTCAACTGTTGAGGGCAAGAGATTTATACTCTCCATCTTTGTACTACCTTAGGCATCACAGTAAATTTTGAAAAATCACATCTAGAATCTATTCAACAGTTGCAATTTATCGGAGCCTGATTGAATACCATGACGGGAATAGCTTCACTGCCATTAGAAAGACTCCAGAAAATCGGAACACAACTAAACCACATTATTTAGAACAGAAGCGTTTCTGCAAAGCTCATTCTACAAGCTCTAGGGTCCATGGCAGCCTCTCTTACCTTAGTTCCCTTAGCCAGGTATCACATGCAGATTCTTCAATGGCTTCTAGACTCCCACTGCTCATTAATGAATCGGCATATGTCCCATCACATCCTGATCACCAGTCATTGCAAACAAGACCTGTTATTGTGGAATTCAGTCTGAGATCCTTTCAGGCCATCCATTTCTCCTTCCACAGCCCCAAGCCGTAGTGACCACGGACACTTCCCAGATATGGTGGAGGGGGTCATTATCTGGGAAGGACAGTCAAAGGTACTTGGTCCCAGACTGAGGCCAGTTTGCACATCAGTGTTGTAGAGATGAGGGCGGTGCTCTTAGCATTGCAAACATTTCAACATGCCCATCCCTTGGGAATGGTGGCAATTCAGACTGTCAACATCTTGGTAGTATGGTATATCAATAGACAAGGGGGAACCAAATCTTGTCCTTGTCAAGAAGCCCTCCGAGCTTGGCAGTGGGCGATTTCTTCCAACTGCTTTCTAACAGCAACGCACATTCTGGGGAGCTCCAACGTGATAGCAGGCAAACTGAGCAGATCTATCCTGATGCCTCATGAGTGGTCTCAATCAGTCAATGGTGGAAAATTATTTTCCAGCATTCCAGCACTGGGACCAACCTTGGTGCGACCTATTTGCATTCCCCCTGAACAACCAGTGCAGCAGTTACTTTGCCCTAATCCCCCGTCCGGGGGACACACCGAGCAATGCTCTACTCCACAATTGGCACCATCCCCCCGGTCTTCTGTATGCCTTTCCTCTGACTCCTCTAATATCTCAGTTTCTAAAGAAAGCCAAGTGGTTGAAGAACATAATAATCCTCCTCGCCCTGTTTCGGCCTCGGCAGGTGTGGTTTCCCTTCCTTTGCTCTCATATACTTGAGAAACCTTGGATTCTGGACCCAGCTACAGATCTGCTGCCTCACCCAGAAGGAATGGTTCATCCAAATCTCCAGCATCTCAAACTCACTGCATGGATTCTCCAATTCCCATGATTGCCAGGCTTTCTTCTCTCACATCACCAGTCAGACAGATCAAATCATTATAGGTCATCATAAGCCTTCAACTAGAAAATTGTACAATAGTAAATGAGGAAAAATTTGCCAGATGGGCTCTTGACAAGTATTTTGACCCTTATGCCGCTCCTGTGGATAAGGTTCTTGAATTTCTGGTTTTTCTTTATCAGTATGGCTCTTCACCTTCCACCATTAGAGTACACCTGGATGCACTATCCAGCTTTCATATTAGTTTTGATAGGTCTACTCTCATGTCTCAGTGTGTAAGGCCTTCTTCAAGCAAACACTCCATGGGATTTGGGCTTGGTCCTTCAATCCCTCACGTTACCTCCTTTTGAACCATCAGCTACCTGTGAATTAAAATGTTTGACCTGGAAAAATGTATTTCTAATTGCAATTACTATGGCGAAAAGAGTATCAGAAATTCAAGTCTTGTCCTGCAAAACCCCCTTATCTAACATTTCACAAAGACAGGGTTTTTCTCTCAACTAATGTTTCCTTTTTACTGAAGGTTGTTTCAGAATCCAGTATCAATCAAAGCTTACACCTGCCATTCTTTTTTCCTAATTTCTCCAATAGGGGAGAATACTGACTGCACTTA